>NW_010525341.1:85691-103465 GCF_000687285.1 Phaethon lepturus | reverse complement strand
CAGGAATGTACTTCAGTGAATATTAAGTACTGGAGAAGGAGTGGAATATGTTGGTTGTAGTCTCATTAGCATAGTCCCGTCTGAGGTGTTCTCTTGACAGTAAAATGTGGTAGTAGCAGAGTGTAGTCCAGCAGTATTGATGGTGGCCCACAAGCTAGAGTATTCAAAATACAGGTTTAGGCTCTGAAGTTAAGGCACAAATCAGAAATGTGATACTGTAGGTAATATACTCAACACAGCAGTGCAAATGAAATTCAACATATTTTAATTCAGCAAGTGTATACTTCACTGCATTGCTGATATTTAATTCTGTTAGGTTGAATTCTCGAAACCTGAATAACTGTTGTGCTGTATGGTTAAAATACTATCTTGTTATATTCTTAAGTGAGGTTTCCATATTGAAACAGCCTTGTTTTTTATAGCTTCCTAGGTCAATCTTCTGAGTAATCTCTTTCTTCAGACCTTTTTGAGACTTTTATGTTACATTGTCTCTTAAATGTAGCACAAGATAGTCCGCTGATTATTATTGTTATTGATAATATATTTTAAAAGTTTGCAGTTTGTAGATATTTCTGTATGTAACCTTGTAATATTCTAGGTATTACAAATCTTCTCTGAAATGTTGATTAGCAAAGTTAAAAGATTAGTTATATTAGAAGTTAGAGAGCTAATCATAGATTTGGAGCTTGCAAGAATTAGAATTCTTCCTAACACACCAAATTATGTGATGCTAGGTGTCTGTTTTAACTTCTTGGAACCTGTTTCTCTCCATGTAAAATGTGAAGATAGTAACACACTGAGTTACAGACGTGTTGTGAGGCTTAAGAAGAGGATACTTTTTATAATTTTAAGATATCTGGGTGGAAAATAACATATTGGAACTTCAGAGAAAAAAAAAAGATTTAATTTTGGATATATCTACAGCCAAACTATATATTGATCAACATTATAGAAGGAGTGTGTCTTTCATTTTTGGACAGTTTAAGACCAAGTTTACAGATTGACATTGTCTTAGAATAAGCATCTCATGCTTATATAAGCAGCACATGCTCCTTTTGATGGTTTGCTGTGAAATAAACACTGCTAAAATTCTGTAAGGTCAATACGTAAGTGCAGTTAACAAGAACTAGGGCCTTGTCAGTACTCAGAATTGCACTCTACATTGCAATGCATCACACATACAGCTGAGGTGTAAACTCTGTTTGCATTGATGTTTCTATTGTTTGTTCTTCTGAAATCCAGTGGAAAGGGGTGTTCACAACCAATAAGGCTTTTGCCTTCATGATAGGCCTTCCGAAATATTTGCTGGAAGCAGGTAAAACAGAGTGCTGATGAATGAGGCATGGTTCATGGAAATGAATGACCATTTTCTGAGTTCCCAACCAGTAGTCTCACTTTTAGACCTTGCTTCCCTTGCTTTGTCCTTTAAGTTAGCAAACACTAGCAAAGTGTGTACAGGTTTTACTTTATTTTAATTCAACCTTTTAAATAACTGTATTTAAAGCTGTGTGCCTTTGAGTATGGAAAAGATATGCAAAGTATATTGGTATGGTTTTTCTTTCCCCCATCAGTGAAATCTTGTGCCCTTTCCACACCTCAAAAGAAAACAAAAAAAAAGATGGGAACTTGTGCCTCCTTTGCTGTATATGGATAAGTTCATATCCAAATGAACTTTGGATAAAGTTTATCCAAAACTTTAAGGAGTTTGCTAGTTTACAGTGGTGCTGACTGGGAGGATCAGTCTTGTTACTTGTGCTGCTGAAATGCATTACATCTTTTTTTTTTTTCCAGCTACTAAGAGGGAAAAAAAAAACCGACCAACAGTCTAGAATAGCCCTTTTTTTTGGACTTTTTGTTCTTTTTTCCCCCTTGTGTAGGAGGGAAGGATACACAGGTAGGAACTATCTGTGAAAACCTAGAGTTATGAGTAGCAATACAAATTAATAATTGGCAGCCACATTGCAAGTAACAATGGCTTCTTTGTGAGCTAATTTGCATTATCTCTGTGACCTGGGCATTTTGGTCTTGGCAATGAAGTGAGGTCAGAGTTTTGTCACCATGACCTCTTGTACCTTGATTTCAGTTACTTAGTCCACTGCCTGGCTATAACTTTTTCTCTTTCCATGCTTTTTCCCTTCAAAGGGTTAAGTGAAGCAGCTTGCATTGATGATTTCTAAGTAATTCAAGTCTGATTGCACACATTGTGAAAAATGATGGATTTTAAATTACACATTTGGAACTAATTTCTCTGGCACACAGATGGCTTGGATAGACAAAAAAAAAAATGAACCTAACAACTTATTGAAGAGGAAAATGTGTACAGTACCATTCTGACATTTATGTAGCTTATTGGAGGACTCCATGTGTAATTTACAATGCCCAAGCTTTGTACAGTTCAAAAATATTCATTCTCCTGTGAAGCTCAAGTAACTTTATACCAGTTAGCTTGGCATCTGTAGTGAGGTATATATGAAAGATTCAATCAGTAAAGTATTAAAGGATAGCAACTTTATTAATGCAAATCAACATGATTTCATGGAAAACAGATCTTGTTTGCTTGAGACCATTTTCTGAGTTCAATTGGTAGAAATAACTCTTGACATAGTAGACTTCTGATAGGCATTTGACTTGGCACTGCATAGCATTTTCCTGTCTTCATTTATATTTTAAAGGTTCTGCACCCAGAGATGAAGAACAAATGTTCGTTCTGCAGAATAAAAATACGTAATTTGGAATGAGTCACTTAAAAAGGTTTGAGATGCATGAAAATAACTGACATATGCTGCACTTCTGCTGCTAGCATATATAAATAGGAGGGATTTTAATCAAAAAAAGTTTTCAGCCAGTTGAGGAAAACTGGCCTGTGCATACGTCAGAAAGAAAGGATGCATGTAAAAAAGTATAGTTTATGTTTTTGTTTGTTTGTTTTCAGTGTAGGCATTTAAATAGCGGCAAAGAAGGTTGAGTTTACAGGATATGAGACAGCATATGAGATGCAAAGGAACTGTGTCGTGGACTCGAATATACTAAAACTTCCATAAACATAGTGAAGATACTCCCATGGAACACACATATTTGTAAAAACACATTTTCTAAGATGGGGAGGCACCTTAGAGACCCTGACAGATGTTTTGTACTGTTTGCTTCCACTAATAGTTCCCACTGAAATCAATAAAAATGCATACGGAGCAAGATAATACTCAGTTTAAGCTAGGGTGCCTTAACCCAACCCAATACAACTATGTGCCAGATGAAACAGTGGAATGTGCAAAGCTTGTTTGTAAGTTTACTGAAAAGGTCAAAGTCTCACATCACCTACTTAAGCCATGTATGTTTTTTTCCCCCTTGGCAAAAGAAGCCATATTTTGTAATCATTCTTTTTTCTAAGTTTTTTCTTTGAATTACAATAAGGAGTGTACATAGAAATATACCACAATGCTGAAAATCAATCCTCTGAAATGAATTTATGTTGTTTTCATGGGCCATCGACAAAGAACTTTTTTCACCAGGAAAGATGCTCTGTATCTGTTGCTGAAGGATTAATGTATTCTGAAAGTTGGGGAAAGCTTCTGGATTTAATAAAGCTATCTGCAAATGGCTGTTGATGGGAGAAAAAATAAAAATTGGTGACCACTGAAAGTCCCGTGGCATTTTGTGGCAACTGATGAGTTGTTTTTCTCAATGCCTCAGAGTTCATTGCAACTTTCTCTTCTCTGACAGAACATACCTCTATGAGACTTGAGGCTTGACCTGACTTACTTTTTAATAGAGAAAAAGTAAATAAATAGAAAATTACCATCTTCACATGACATCCTGAAAGCACTATTTAAGATTCCAGAAACACCATAGCTCTTTCCTTTGCGTGGACGATGACAGATCGGAGTGCATTCTTTAGAAATATTTCCCCTCTTAGCCAGCTATGAGCAGTAAGATTTTCTCTTGTTTTATTTTTGACAAACTGCTGGAAGTCTCCCTCGGGGTAGCATAATGGAATCCATCAAGGTAGGAGGAGGACATTGGCTAGGAAAGCAGAGTAAGTCATATTTGAATTTCAGTCCAATTTGAATTTCAGTGGCTTTGGGCAGAAAAGAGGTCAAAAGCTGTCATCTTTGCAAATGAAGATGATCCATATTCATTAAAATCTTTCCCTTTTCTAATCAGGTCTATTTACATGAGGTAGGCGTTTATAGTTTGCACTTTATGTGGTGTCCAAATTACATGTTGTGAAAATCACGTTTTTTCCTGTTGCATCAGGAGCTATAAGTAGTCAGTCTTTTGACGCCTCAGGAGGATTGCCATTATTTTAACTGGAATTAAAAGCATCTTTTAAACACTATGTGGACGTGTCCACTCATATTGACACAGGACTTCCACTTCCTCAAAAGAATTTTCAGTTCTGCTGTATATAGGAATAGTGATTTTGAAATTCATGTTCAGTCACAACCAGTATACATGTAATTCATTGCCTAAGTAACAAAGGGAAGATAAAATACCTTTGAAATGTGAAGATCTAGCTTTATGACTTGCCTGTGTCATGAGATTACATTTTATTTGTATTTTGTAATGCAGTGATCTGTGCAAAGAACAGATACACCTCCATCTTTGTGGAACATCGAAGTCTAATTGCTGGTGATAGGAGTATTAGATATTGAAAAGTTCTTGATTTTTTTTTACAGAGCTGGAAATAAGAATTCAGAGTTACAGATGGTATTTTCAGTTAGAAGCCATTGTTTTTCCACACCTGCAGTGAATGTCAAGACATTGGTCACTTTTCACAATGATCAAAATAGGGATTTACAATTTTTATTAATTTGGGGGTTAATAAAAGCTGCCTTTCGTCAGTGTGAACTTCAGTGATTTTTGGATCTGGCACTTGGACAGAAATCTGTGCCACTATGCTTATTGATTTAACAGTTAGATGTTGTCTTGCAAGTATTTATAGGAATACAGTCTTTTTCCAAAGACGGAGGATTTATACACATATCCTCCTTGATCTCAGGCATTTACCATAATTTTCAAGCTGCAAGACATTGGTGGTGTTCTGAGAGGTTTTTACATATTGAACAATCACAGAGAATGCAACTGAGTTTTTATCCAAATGAAATCAATCTTGTCTAGTTTTCGTCACTCACTGGTATTTAATTATCTACAAGCAAGTCAAATTGATTACACAATATAAGAACCTTACAGCTTTGAAGCAAAATGACTGAGCCTTTAGATTTGGCTAGAATAGCTATCAATGCTGGTGGCAAAATATAATTAATACAATTTATTAATATTTTTGATTGGGAAGAACAACTTTTAATAACTTTGAAGGACTTTATATAGAGAGCTGTAGCTTAGAATTAAAATCCATCATAAGAGTGAAAAATCATTGTTAGGGTTTTTTTTTTTTAGATCTTCTGTCCCAAGTTCTTGCTTATCAAAGGTGCTTGTTCACATGTATATCTTCCTTATAGTTTGGATTTAAAGAAAACAGTCTTACATTTTGGTCTCTTATTTCAACTTTTGTGATTGTTGGTGGAGGAGGGTTTACGTTTGTGTCAAAAACAGAGCGAAGTATGTGTAAATATGTGCCTAGGTAAAGGACTGAATGAGCAAACAAGAAATCTACAACTGTTTATATTTATGCACATGCATACCTTGCGTGAAATCTGTAGATGCTGTTACAAATCCTTCAGCTGACTAGAAAAAAACTGTAGATCTTTTCCCTAAGAACACATTTCACTGCTCTTTATTTCATATTTCTTTAGAATGAAAGTGAAAAAGAAGCCTGTGTAAGGTAAAATCTAAGCAAATTAAAAGGAGAGAGAGAATAAAGGGCATCTAAAATGCCAGTGCAGCAAAATTAAGGGTACTCCAGAGGGAAACAGGATCTAAGGAAGGAAGGAGAACTCTTGGTCAGGTAACAGATGTTTTCCCTCAAGGATAGTGGTGGAGCAGACACTGGAGAGGCAAAAAAAATCTAATGAACAGCAAAATTTCTCATTTCTTTTCTTTTTCCTTCTACTCCCAATGTCAGAACAGTATGTCTAAAAAAGTGTGACAAAAACTGTCACCTTTGATATTGAAACAGGACCTAAGAAAACACATAGTTAAATTCAAGTTTCCATGTAGGAAGAGAGGAAATGCTCCCATTAATCAGTTGACTAGA
Organism: Phaethon lepturus; assembly: GCF_000687285.1. Lineage (NCBI taxonomy): Eukaryota > Metazoa > Chordata > Aves > Phaethontiformes > Phaethontidae > Phaethon > Phaethon lepturus. The sequence continues at coordinate 97,311 of NW_010525341.1, read as the reverse complement.
TGACTAGGTATATCAAGGGAAGCTCCAGGGCAGCGTAGTACTATGCATTTAGTTGAACCTCCTTCAAACGGGGTGTTGCATGGGCCAGCATTGATAGTTTTCTCCTTTCCATTGCTGCAAACAAGAAAGCAGCAAAGCGCCTTACTCCCTTAGAATGGTCACTAATGTAGGATATTAATAGAATATTCGTTAGAGACTTAGCTACATGTTTGTGTTGTGCATGATAGTTATGAATTTAATGTACCTTTGGTACTTGACTTGCTTGCTTGTTCTCAGGCTTCCTTGTACAAGTTTCCTTATTGCAGCTCTTACCTAAGGTCAGACCATGCACTGACTTGCAAGAGAATTGGATAAATCCATTTAACATGAAATAACAGACTTTGACGTTTGGCTGGCACAGAGGTTTTTTAAAAGAACGTTGCAGATATATCAGTCAGTTTCCATGTGATAAATACATTGTTTCCAATATTTGAAAAATCAGCAATTTATCAGAATAACAGGTCATCACTGAGTCAGACATCTATCCATGAGTACATATGTCTCTTTCCTTTTTTTTTTTCCTGTTTCCTCCTTTTTGCAGCAGCAACTAAGTAACGTGACAGTAAGCTGGGAGCCAAATTTGCCCTTTGACACAGAGCTCCTGTTGGTTAGAAACCACTGGGAGCCATATGCTTCTGAAGTTCAAATGTGTTTCTTTATGCTGTTTTAATGTAGGCTATGATCCTGCAGTCATTTATGCAGTAAAAATTTCCATCAAATTCAACAGTAGCATGAGGATCAACAGTGGCAATTTTCTCTTAGTAGGGCTTCCAGCAAGAGGCTGCCTGCTGCTTCCAGCTATTGCAGAATGCAGCCTCATGCTGTTCACAGGACTGAACAGCTGTGATCACATTACATCCACCCAGCGGTCTTTTCACTCACTGCCTATAAAATGACAATGGATCAATTTTAAACTGACCCTGTTGACTTTTAAAGCCGTTAGTGCAGAAGGAACTGGTTTTCTGTAAACCTCTCCTGTTCATTTGGCTCTTGAGTCCTCTTAGTTGTCTTCCAGTCAGAGTTTGTTGGTTGGCAGAAATCCTGTTGTTGTAGCTGCAACGGTTTTGTAACTTGTTTCCTCTCAAACATCTCTTTGGTTTCTTCTCCGTCCATCTTCTTTAAAATTTTGTGGGAATTCCAATATTTGCTACACTCTTCTGCCCACTCTCCTCTGCCTCCCAAAAGTGTGTTCAGTTTCAATTGCTCTTCTACAAAGAGCAGAAATGCCCTGCCTCCTTACAGCATTTCATAATGATTTTGCACAATTTTACTCTTAAAATACAGAGTTGTACAATAATTCAGGTTGGCAGGGACCTCTGGAGTCCATCGGGTCTCAAAATAGGGCTAGATTCAAAGCTAGGCCAGGTTGCTCAGGTCTGTGTCCACTCAAGTTTTTAGTATCTCCAAGGATGGAGATTACACAGCTTCTCTGGGAAACCTGTTCCAGTGATGGACTGCACTCATAGGGAAGACTTTCCTTCTTCATGTTTGATCAGAATTTTCCTTGCTGCAGCTGATTATTGCCTTTTATCCTTCAACTGTGTACATCTGAGAAGAGTCTGGCTCTGCCTTATCCATAACTCCCCTCTCTTTGATAACTGAAGACAGTGATGAGGTGCCCTGCAGCCTCCTGTGCTCCAGGCTGAGCAAACACCATCCTTCAGTCTCTCTTCATAGGCCGTGTGTTTCAACCTCCTGGCCATTTTAGTGGGCCACTGCTGAACTCACTCCAGTTTGCAGATCTCTCTTATACTGAAAAACGCAAAATTGGACAGTCTTCCAGACACCTTTTGAGTGCTGGACAATAGGAATAATCACTGGACCTGCTATCCATGCTATTATTAGTACTGCCCAGTATGTGGTTGGCATTCATTGCTACACAGGTGCACTGGTTGCTCATAGTCACCTTTTCTACCAGGACCAGGTCCTTTTCTGCAGAGCTAATGCCTAGTCAGTTGGTCCTCAGCCTGTGCTGGTACACTATGTTGCTCCATTTCAGGAACAGAACTTGTTTATCTGTGAACTCTCTGAGGCTTATCAGTCTCTTTCCTCAGCCTGTCAATGTCCCTTTGAATGGCAGCTCTGCTCTCTGACAGATCAGCCAGTCTTCCTACTGTGATATCATTCATGAGCTTTGTTGAGGGTGTGTTCTTAAGATTGTTGAAGATGTTAAACAGTATTGGTCCCAATATTTTTTTTTCAGGTTTCAAAGTGTTTCCTTAGGGCTGTGAGCGCCTTGGTAGGAGAAAAATAGTTTATTTGTAGGAATGATCATTTGTAGCAATATAAAGTATAGTAACTCTTACAAATGTGGAGATACCGTGTTAAGATACATGTTGGAAATGTCTTCACCAATACTGAGCATTAATGAGGTAAGACCTATACTTTGGTAAAAAATCTATGTAGAACAGATAAAAAAGGTTAGGGACATACACTGAGACCAAACATTTCAGACTGGACTTACTTTGCACTGGAATTTTGTATTTCTTGTGGCTTAAAATGTGGCAACTTAAAAATAGAGAAGGTGGCAATGATTCATATTGCAGCCATAGATCTGTAATGCTTGGATTTGGAGGTGGGAGCTTTGCTACTGTAAGCATTAATGGGATATGTTCTACTCTTTACTCATCAGATAGAGAATATGATGCTGATTGAATAGTTTCTAGGTACGTTTGAGGGAAAACAGAGAGAGCATGTGATTTGTTCAAAGGTGCATAGGAAATTAAAGTTGCACTATTTGACCAAAATTTGATCATCTGAGGCCCAGACAAACACTTTAACTTTAGCATAAGGCATTAGTTCAGCATCAATAGCAGACACCTAGGGAAGAATAAGGGAATAATTTTGTGATGTTTTCCTTCTATAATTTTCCAGTGTCCAGTGACCTCTGGCTCAAGAACTCTTGGGCCAGATAAAGTATTTTAGAATTTTAATAATACCTTTTTGTGTTTAGTGATATCATTCATAGTTAAATAAATGAGTTGGTTTCAAAGAGTCTTGGCAGGTGCACCTCCAAAGTCCTTGGTAACTGGCAAGGTACTGGCAGTGGATTTTGAAGTGAACTTCTTTTATTGGAACTGCTTACCTGGTAGGTATCACTACAAGGTCTCCGTAATAATGTTAGGTACCTGACAATTCAATCCCACTGAACTATCAAGTCTCATGTCAAATGAAAATGAGTTTGGACAGATATTGACCTCTCTGTGCTGAATATCCTGGGTCTACTCAATCCAGTGTGTGGTGATGTGTCATTTAATCACAATCACAGCAAGCAATGAACGTTGTTGTTTGTTTCTCTTTTTCTCATATAGTCTCATTCTTTTTGCTGTCTCTTTAGTGGTTGCTATGAGTTGAGTTGACTGTTTCTGTTTGCCCAGAAGAAAATTTCCTCCTGGCAGAAACATGAAAACCATGGGGTGGGCAGTATTAGCAAGAATTAGTTCCTAATAGCCTGGAAATTAATTGTTGACCAGAAAAAAAAAGCAACACCCCAGAAAGGGTGTTGATGACCATTCTATAGTGTTTTGACCTTTATTTTGCCTCTTTGTGCTTGCCCTTGGTTCTTTCTTCACAGGCAGTAGAAAATGCTGCCTGTCATGAATCTGACACTGAGTGACTGAGTTCTCCAAAAGCAGAATGTTTTGGAATTGTATGTGCGGGAAATTTAATTAGGCACGTAAAAATATTGAAAAGTTATGCTTTATGTTTCAGCATCTTGAAAGTGAATTTCAACTCAGGAGAGCAGGTTCCAAGGCTCTCACCCCACCATGGCCTCTAGGCCCTTAGGCTTCCTGGCAAGAATCAAAGAAATCTTGAGAGCCCCTGCCAGTGCTCCATCAGAAATGAACCTACCTACTTGTATTTCCACCAAGTATTTGATGGTTAGGCATTTGCCAACAGGGTAGGTGTTTTGGGTTCTTCTTTTTGTACGAATGGTGGTCATCCCATGTAAACACAGCAGTATGTCCACAGGCAAGGTCATAGAGCCTGCTTACTTTTTGCTTAGCTAGCTGATTTTTTTCTTTTTTAGAAGTTTAGAGCCACTGTGGTGGCTTAGGTGACTGAACTTAATACTGTAAGTAAAGAATAGTCAAAGAGTTTATAAAATGGTTAAGAGAATTTTTGCCATTGACAGAAATTTGTTCACATAAAATATGCAGCAATTACTTGCAAAAAGCTTCTGATGAGCAAAGTCAGGAATAGTTGGTAAACAGACTTTGAGGAGAAAATGTGTGCTGGTCAAGTGCTTGATTTGTAATGACAGATTTAGCTATATTTCATTCCAGTTTTCTAAGTCTTTGTCTTAAGAAGGTCTCTTCTCATCTGTTTAACTTCTGATCACCTTATTGATGCTTCTAGGGCTAAAGTTCCAGATAGTACCAAAGAGAGAGAGAAACAGCACTGTAATGTGAAAGGTACATTTGCACTCAGTAGGAACATTTCATCCCATGGCTGGATTGCTTTGGGAGCCTGGGCAGGCTAAAAATGTGATTTGCATTTTCTTTCCTGCTTGGGAGTGTGGGTGCCATTCTGTGTTGTGGGTAATATCACTGCTGAGTAGTAGGGGAATGGTATATCCTCTGAATAGGGAGTGGGTAATGGGTGTATGCCCACAGTTCTGAGCAACTTGGAGGAATGGAGATGTTTTGACATAAGTTTAGACAGTCCTGTTGTTGTGGACAAATAAAAGAGGTTTACCAGGCAGTACAGTGGGTCTCAGTGCTGGTCAGTACCACAGGGAGGCAAGTCCATAGCTTGTTCTTTTGGAGTAAATTACCTATACATGATAAAGTAATAATCTCTAGGACTCTTAAAGGTTTGGCCTGTTTGGTTGCTGTGGAAGATTTGCAGGACCCTTTTGGCTACATATACATGTGCTAAAATTGGCTCTACAGGCACAATAGCAAAGCTTAACATCTTTATGATCCTTTTTATTATTACTTGAAGGAAATAAATGTCTGTCTGTATTATGCACGAGCATGCTGTGGTACTGCATTATTCTGTCTTCCATCAATATGTCTCGTTCTCTCTGTTTATCAGCTAATGCTCATGATAATTCCAGGGGTACATCTTAAAGCCCAAACAAATGAATATCATAACACAAACAGGTGGAAGAACATGATATTAGGATGTTGAATTTTCTAATACATGAAACAGCCAGCTGTATAGTTACGTTTTAACAACATAATCAAAACAGAGATATATCTGTGTAATAAAATTGAGTTGCTTTAACCAATACACTTAGAATGATTACATGTTTATAATGAAAATGCGGTGGTTATTTGCTACGTTAATTACCTGTTGATTTAATGTTATACAAATGTGCTTCCCGTCAAATAATCATATTTCTTGCTGACATTTCTGAATTGGACTACAAATTAGTTAAACATGGGTAAGTAGAGGTGCTGATTATAGGTAAGCTACAACAGAAGACAGTGAAATAGGGCTTCATAATTTTAAACTTTTAACAGATTACTATCCAAAGCATCCTTTTTAAATAAGCACACATCTTTGATATCCACTACACAGTCAAAGTTGCTAAAGAAAGAGGTGTCGCTTCTCTGTGCTGAACTTTTCTGCGAGATACTGTATTCCTGATTGCCCAGCAAATCCAGCTTCCAAAGCCCCTTGGAGAAATGTTTAGGGGCTTACCCCACTCCATCTCCAGGTGAAATAGAGGGACGCTTTTAGTGTTTTGGATGTTATTGCAATGTCAAGATGTCTCTGTAAGCATAGAAAATGTCTTTGACTTAATGAAAAGATAAATAATATAATCAAAATGTAAAGATGTGTACAGCTGAACTGTCTTCTTGACTCAAACTTTCTTGAAGCTGAGAAGACAGACACAGCTTACCCTGTGCTAATGGAGTCATTTCATAAATCATCCTCATAATGACGATGCCTGCAGAATCACTCTGCCTCTTGCTTACCTGTGCAAACCAAAGCCACATCCTCAACTGATGTCAGTGCCTGCTTTCAGTAGGGATTATTTCCAACAACTTGTGCTTGACTTGCTGGACTGGACCCACATCATTTCCATCTATAGTGATCCTGCACTTAGATAAAATTTATGAGTCTGAAAACTGACATGTTTAAATATGTGTAAATACTTCATTGGTTGAATGCCTTAAATAAAAAGTAGATTCCTTGATCAAAGTGCTTTCTCCTAGTGATTGTACAACAGTCTGAGCTATAAGATGGAGGTGACTTGGAGATTAACAATATGTGGTGTTTGCTCTTGACATTTTTTCAAAAAATTCTTTTCATGTGCCATCTCTTATAATGTTTTCCTTAATATAGTTTTCTATTTTCTTGGCTGCTTCTGTCTTAGTTATATTGAAAGAACATACAATATATCCTACATGCAGATACAAAGCTTTTTTGCTGGTTTTGTATGTGTAAAACATTTCCCTAATCAATAAACCAACAGTGCAATAACTCTGCAACTTAATGTCTTTAGAACTCTGCATGTGGGTTTTCTACATTTGCAAAAGTATAATTAGCCAGGAAATTTTTGAGTGGTATTACGAGTTAAAATCAACCAAGTACATTCTCAGTTTGTTTGAGCAGCAACAAGCCGATTCAGTCAATCATGCCTACTGGTAAGCTCTTTCACAAAAGGCTATGCGAAGTGTAGTAAAAAATCCTGTGGTTTTTTTTTTTTCGTTGGAAAATGGTTAAAAAAGTCAAAATTGTATATCAGAGACTGATTAGGATGGGAACTTTTAATTTGTCCACAAATTACAGAAAGTGACAAGCCCTTCTGGCTTCTGTAAATCTATAATAGTCTGTATTTAAAAATTAATTTGCTACCAGCACTCCTCATCTTGCACATGCAAAATTACCATGATTTTATATCTAGATTCAAATTTTTACAAGCATAAATCTAATACTCATATACAAAGCTGATACAATGAAATCTGGGAAGCTGAGAAAAAAATACATTAAAAAGCTATTATACAAATCATGAATTAGTACCAGATTTTCTTCATCGTTTTATTACTTCAAAACAATTATTTCCTCTGAAGGACTGACTGACGAAGAAAGATATACTCACATGCAAACCTCAGGCCATAGAAAACTTCATTCCAAACCTTTTTCCTTGGATTTTGTATTTGGCAGACAGAGCTGAAGCCATCAGAAGGGAAGGAGGTGGACAGAAAGTGAATTATGATTTTAAATGCTTTGTTTTGGAAGGCACCAGTGGAAGACTAGATCCATTGGCCTTTTTGCTGCCTTCTCTTTTCTCCTGTAGGACTTGCAGGTGGCTCTGGTGGTAGATGCCAGAAAGACCCACACAGATATGGACAGATTTTAATGATCTACTGTTTAGACTGCTTAAACTTCCTTTCTGGTAAATGGTGTCGGACCTCCACCCCAGAAAATAATTCCTAATTTTATCTGTTTCTGCCTGGGATAACACATAAGCATCAGTTAAACTCTCAAGCCTCTGCTTCAGTGGGATACAAGCCCATATTTAAAACTAGGCACATGTTTAACTGTTGTTCAGAATAGATTTTTTTTTAAACACAGGTTTTAGTTTTTAATTGCACAAACACAATGAACAGCATGGGGGTGTTTGGTTTTTGTTTTTAATTTCTGGTTGGTTTTATATTCTGGTAACCTTATGTCCTGGTTTCAGCCAGGATAGAGCTGGTTTTCTTCACAGAAGCTAGTGTGAGACTGTGTTTTGGATTTGGGATGAGAAAATGTTGATAATGTGCTGATGTTTTGAGTTGTTGCTGAGTAGTCAAGGACAGTCCAGATTCTTGTGCTGGCCTGCTAGCAAGAAGGCTGGGGGTGCACGGGGAGCTGGGAAGGGACACAGCCAGGACAGCTGACCCAGGCTGGCCAAAGGGATATTCCATACTATACAACATCATGCCCAGTACATAAACTGGAGTTAGCTGGGGGACAGAAATCGCTGCTCGGGGATGGGCTATCAATCGCCAGGTGGTGAGCAATTGCTGTATTGGGCATCACTTGTTCTTGTACATTCCTTTGTCAGTATTATTATTGTTGTTATTATTGTTGTTTCCTTCTCTCTTGCTGTCCTATTAACCTGTTTTTATCTCAACCCACGAGTTTTTTCCCAATTCTCTCCCCCGTCCCACTGGGGGAGGGGGGAGTAAGCAAGCAGCTGCATGGTGCTTAGTTGCTGGCTGGAGCTAAACCATGACACCTTAGTATTTTTAGACAAGTGGTTTGCCCACACCCATGGTGCCAGGGATTTCAAGGTCTTCTAAGTCACTCCAGTTCTTTGTCCACAAGTACTTCGCCCCCTACATGAACACAATTTATTATTCCCTTTGCTAGTATGAATTGTGAGCAAAATTATCTGTTGTTCTGCTCTACATTATTGTGCTTTCTTCATATCATCTAACAGTCATAAATGTGAATGGATCTCAAGAATCTGACCAGTCTTTTTCTAAATACTGAAATTATCTTGCATGCTTGCACTATCAGTCAGCTTTGAAAAAAAAAAAAACAGTAGCACATCCAATTGGAGTTAGTAGCCAGACTTCAGGTTCTTAATCATTTAAGACTTAACCATTTTTATTTTTCTTGTTGCAGTGCATATATCAAACCAGTTTTTACACTTGCAAAGAGGAAAGGAGTGTATGCTTTGGGAGGCATTTTTACTCTACTTCTTGCTTTCTTGTTTCTGTAAAGTGCAAAGGAAAACAGCCAAAGATATCAGTCATCCCTTGTGCTTTAAATGTAGAGAACCTTAACTGAAGAATGGAAGGAGGTAGTAGTGTACATGGTGAAAACAATGGGATCTGTACTGAGGGGGAAGAGATAAGAAGGAAAGGAAGGAACCTTATGCTGACTTTTTATTAGAATCATAAGATCACAGATTAGTTCAGGTTGGAAGGGATCTCAGGAGGCCTCTAGTCCAACGTCCTGTTTGAAGCTGTGTGAGCTATAAGACTAGGTTGCTCAGGGCTTTGTCCAGTTCTTGAAAGCCATATCTGTTTGAAAACCTCCAAGAACTCCAGACTGCATAATCCCTCTCAACAGTCTGTTTCATTGCTTTACTGTCCTCATGATGAAAAAGCTTTTTCTTCTTTCTAGTTGGATCCTCTCTCATTTCATTTGATATCTTTTGCCCCACATCCTCCTGCTGCACCGCTGTGAAGAGCCTAGCTCTGTCTTCTTGATGACCTCCTCACCGGTAGTGGAAGGCTACTATTAGGTTCCCCCTCAAAGCCTTCACTTTTCCAGGCTAAAAACCTCTCCCTGGAGGGCATGTATTCAACCTTAATGTCCGTCCACTGAATAATAATCATCCTTCCTGTGCTGGGGACCCAAAACTGTAGTACTCCTGATGTGGTCTAATGATTGCTTAGTAGAGGAGGAGGATGGGCTGTGCTTCTGGTAATCCAGGCCAGGATGCTGTTTGCCTACTTGGCTGCCAGGGTGTCCTGCTGGCTCATATTTCCTTTTGTAGATTTATATCTTTATCTGAAAAGGCATGTTACTTGTTTACTAAAACTTTATAGAGCTAACCAAGCCCCTAGTGGTAGGAGCCAGTTAAGTACTTACATTTGGCAGAATTACCTTGGCCTCACTCAGCAACAAAGTGCTCAGTTACTCTCCTGTGAGACTTGCTTGACCCTGGAATGTGTAAAGGCTTTAGAGTTTGGTCTGTCATGTATTTGGTGAATTGTAAATCTTCTATGCTCACTTTTTCCTAGATGTGATACCTGCTAATCCCTGGTGACAGTGACCTGCTATTTTGAGCATGGGGTTGATGCATTATTGATTAATCCAGTTTAGACTGCACTTAGAGTGGTTGTACTTTAATTACATTTGGTATCTAGAAATAATAGTTTAGCATTTCAGAGGCTTCTTGGAAGAGATTGGTTTTTGTGTACTGCTGAATGTTTCTTCTGATGGCATTTTTGTCTTATCAGGAAAAAAAGTGTATCTTTTAATGGAGTATTCTTTTAATCTGGTTGCTTTTATATTACAATAATTTATCATTAGTAAGATTCTTTTCCCCTGTGGATGTCTTATTTTAGCAGTACAATTTGTTACTTCCAAAGAAAATAATACATCACTTGAAAACACTATGCTGTAATCTCAAAATGGAGCTTCTTTATTGAACCTTTTCCTTTTGTGTGTGTATGTGTGTTTTTTGGTCAATTACTACTGTTTTATTAATGTTGAATTCTTTTATAATAATTTATCTTAATATTTTCTGGCTGTGTCCATTAGTATACTCTCTTGCTTTCTGATACTGAGAGCAAAGAGTAGATGATGTAGCTAAGTTTCATGGTTTAAAAAGTATTATAGGTCTCCAGGTAGCTTTCACAAAAAAAGGTTTTATTTTTTTTTGTGGATACTAATAAGTACCTCTTTAGCATCATGCTGATTGTGAAACATTTCAAATTCTACTGCTGGCAGAAGCAGGTTTTATCTAGCAATTTGAAGAGATCTACATTTTCACACATCCTCTCTGATTTCCTGGGCAAATCACTTCAATAAAATTATCAGTTAAAGTAAAATCAATTTAAAATATAATCAGTTATTGATTAAAAAATAGTTAAATGTGTTAATGTTACCAACATCAGTAGGTGCTAGAGGTATGTTGCTTGAACCTGAATTTCAGAGGTGCTACCAAATCAGGCATCTAAAGTCTTCGTTTTATGTGCATTTTGGGTTGCATTCAAATGTTTAGGGTCCAAATGTTTACCATACATCTCTTTTTATTTGTGCTCTGATAGTGCATAAAATACGTGATGCATGCTGTGGTACTCAGTGTGTTAGGTAGTGTCTGGGGAAGGTTGTCTCTTTCCTGAAAAATGTATTATCTAGGTTTAAGAGCAGAGTGCGGGCGGTCACAGATCTTAGGAGCATAGTATACCCAGTAGAAAAGAGAGATCAACATGAGAGGTAACAGTGCCGATGTCCCACTTGCTGAAAGAATATTTATTCTGGGGAGTGGCAGAGTGGAACATAACAAAGGGGACTTATAATCAAATATCTGTAAGTGGGTATTCCGCTAATGGATGTTTGCTACAAGCTTTTTCTAGAGCAGAAATGGAACCGTTTGAAAATACATGAGAAAATCATGAGGTTTGTGGCACAGAGTCCACAATAAGAGGAGTGACAGTCTACTTCCATTTTGCTGCTTGACCTGTGCTTAAACAAAAATAATCAGTACAGCGCAACATTGAATAAAGAAATATTGAATTGCTTATAAATTGTTATGACATTTAAGACATTCAAATAATTTGTGGGGGTGGAGGAAGAATGAGGATGAATGTGAGAAGCTTACTGTCTAATGTCTCAGTTCAAGAAGTTTTTTTAGGTATGTACATGATTGTAGACAAATTGAGAACAGTGGGTAAGCATCAAGAGTTTAAAGACATGCTTAAATACTATCCTGGACCAAGGCTTAAGCACCCAGTAAACCTGCAGTGGTCTTTTAGTACAGATATGTCATGTCAACACTCCCTTACTAACTTTAGTGAAGTGTTAAGGGTACATTTGCTTCTTTCAGTGAAAAATAGACAGAATTTGAGGTGGCAGCTATCGCTGCAGGAGTTTTCTGTCATAGCTGCCAAATGGC
>NW_010525341.1:14680-85660 GCF_000687285.1 Phaethon lepturus | reverse complement strand
GCTGTCTCAGTGCGGAGCGGGGGGGGGGGGGGGGGGGGGGGGGAGGAAGACAGCAGCAGAGGAAGCAATAACCTTCCTGTTTCAAGAAGAGAAACAAATCAATCAGTACCTGTATGCAGAGAATTGGAGAACCTGCCCAACATCTGTCTGATGAAAAACTGACATGCTGCAGCAGAATCTGCTTTATATCCAAGCATTGTAGGTGTTCTGCTTTCAGAGAGGTATTCAGAAAGCTATATGAAGTTCTTTATGTGGTAGAAAGGTGTGATATCAGCAGTAGTGCATTCCTACATAAATTTGTAGCAGTACCTTAGCAATAAGTGTAAACAGAGCTTTGTATCTTTCATATTCTTTTGTTAAGCTCTTGTGTCCCAGTTACTGCAAGCAATGTGACACTTTGATATAAGTGGACCTCTAACCAAAATTAGTGTGAGTACACTAAAAATGGTGGTGGTTGTTTCAGCGGGAGTAAATGGTTTAGAGGAAGATCTCAGTATTGTGCTGAAATTGCCCGGCTTGTGGTAGCATGCAGAAACACCCCTTTAACCTTGGGAGCTCTCTGGGAAGTACAACACCCTAGAATGGGGTTGTCCACTAAGTGAATCCCACTGCTTCTGGTGTCTGCTGAGAGGGAGCTGTTTTGTTGTAATTATTTTGATTTTGGCTAGTGGGAATGAAAAGATGAACAAAAATACTGCTAGGTTCTTTCAGAACAGAAAAATTTGGAGGCGCAAACTAGGGGCTCTTAGGTTCCTGCCTTTGACTGTAGGAACCTAACCATAAGTCTCTGAACTGAAGTCTCAGCAACCTTTCTGTAGGGATCTAAACAATATTGTAAGACAGCTGAGTGAATCACTGAGTGCTGATTTCTAGTTCTTACCCTTTACTGGTCAGCCTGATGTCAGCTCTCTAATGAGTAGCAAGACCTGAGTACCCAGAAGTAAGGTGCTCAAGGCTACTCTGAGCCACACAGACTTGTAGCAACACATGCAGTGTCAAACATACTGTCATGAGCAGTGCCTTAGTGGACAATGTCTACTTATCTTGAATGAAAGCCTGATTGATGGCTGCCCAATCTCAACAGAGCAAGGTTTTGCCTAATAGTTTGGGCTAAGTAAATGTATTTGCATTCTTGAAGGTTTTGTGCAACAGGCTGTCGCAATACATTTATTTTTATATTGCTATGAAAATATTGTTATCCAAGGGAATGGAAGAGTTTCAAAAGGCAGGGCAATGTAAGAATTAAACTGTAAGTTTGAAACTATGTATGCAATTCTTGCCCTTTTCAAAAACTTGTTTAAAAATCATGCATAATGAAAAAGAGCCCAGTAGATCTATAATGTGAATAAGCAGACATAATATAAAATATCTTGTACCCATCACATTTGATTGTTTTTGAATCACAAGCAAAGTACATTTGGAAAGAGCCCTTCTGCTTTTTATAATGGACCACTTACCGTTTCTGTCTTCTTCTGCTAATATTCATAGGTAACTGACTTTGATAGCACGTCTTGAGAATTAATGCATTTTATTTTACCTTTGTTTTAGGGGCATGCATATTGAGTTGCAGCCAGATGGTCTAGACAGGTGATAAAAAAGTATGAAATGATACACCAGAGCACTTGTCTCCTGACGCCCTGTCACATTGAACAATTAATGAAATCTGAAATTGTAATAGCTAAAGATATGTACTGCAGCATGATGGACTTTCATATGTCCCTCTGGGATTTAATTGTCTTTTAAATATGACTTCTGCAGAAAATTTTCCTTTTGGTGTCCATTTCTGGACAAATTCCTAGTAAGCTGGTGACAGCGAGCTCGGCAAAGAAAATAATTATTTATTCCGTGTTAGGAATTTCATGTCTCTTATTCTGGAAATTGCCCAGAAAATTAGACTGTTCTTCACTGTGGTTTGTAAGTCACCAAATAATTTCTGCTGACATCCTTGTTGGATGGAATGCTTGCCAACTATTCATTTTGAGATCTTGCAATTCAAAATTTGAACCCTTTGGTGAGACACAGGGTGCGTGTTAAGCTTCTGCCTTTGGGTTTTAGAACATAGCCCTTAGAATCAGATTTCTACCATACAATTGCAAGTTCAGTATTTACTTTCCGAGAACATTCTGTAATCATTCATACTCTCTGTACATTTGCTGGGATGTTTGCAGAAAGCAATGTGCAAAGGGCACAGACATACATACCAAGAACGTCTTTAGAACTCTGAATAAATATTCATCAAATATATGCTGCACTTTTCATTCTGCTCCTTGTGATATTAGATGTTACCAAAGCTAACATCAAAGCATTGGAGGTGTGACAAATCTTCAGAAATAGTGCTGGTATCATGATAGGTAGAGTTGAAAAGTACACAGAGCAGAAAAGGCAGTAGATTTTGTCCGGAAAAACTTTTGTAAAGTAAACACTTGGAATTCTGTTCTCCTGCTTCATGGGTATGAAATCTGACTTGATCCTACTGTAATTGGAGCCCAGGGCTGCCGAGGACAGCTTTCGTAGATCTCTCAATCTCTGGTCAGACCTTACTGCTCACATCCCATCTGATTTGTATTTGAGAAGAGATCACTTTTCACAACAGCTAGCCTATTGTAATGTGATGCTGCAGGGTAACACAGAGGCTGCTGCAAAATATATTGGAATATATTTTTTTCAGACATTAATAAAGCTTTCCAATTTTGATGAATTTGTAGAATGCTTAAATTCACTAATGCAAGAGGGTTATAGGTTAAATCCATGTCTAGTGTAAGATTTATTCACTCAATTACGTTTTTTCCCAAAAGGGTTTCATCACTGTACAAAGTAATGCATGAATGTACCCAGTCTTTTGTTTTAGCTTGAATACACTTTCAGGACTTCTGGATCCCAGCAGCAATAAATTCTAGACCATCTTTTTCCTTGAGTGTTAATCAAGGGGTAGAGGGCTTTCTTTTGTGCAACTGTGAGTACGTAACAACACATGTGCCCCTACACATGCATACACCAATTGGAATTGCATCAATGTTGTCACAACTATTAGTTGTGCTGCAATGACTGCAAATTTACCAGTAATAACAAGAAGAATAATTAACCCCTCCCCTCAACAACAACAAAATTTAAGAAATCTTCTAATGAGGAAGAAAATTTTTGTTGGTGCGTGAGCATGGACATTATTGTCAAGTTAGCCAAATTTGAATTTGGCAATTTCTGTGTATCTACATGTAATCAAGAAGAATGAGTTTTCCTGCTTTTCTAGCTCGACACATGTAGGTGTCGAGTGCTGAAAGGCTACAATGCAGATTTCTATTGTCAGCTGCAACATGTTGCTTGCTTTTGTTTTGTTAAGGTCCTTGATACCTGTGATCAGAAAGAGGAATTTTGCAAATGTTCTTAACTGTCAATCATCCCATTTAAAATTACCCTTCAAAGAAGTCAAACATGATGAGGTTTTTCCATCCTGTTTTCTCTGGTTTTATTCTGTAAAAAATCTTGAACTTAAAAAGTCAACATTATCACTGTTTTGAAGGTGTGATCTGTGGGTCGCTTAACACAAGATGCTGAGTATTTTGTTTCAGCTGAGCAGCGTATGTCATCCTGTGCATGGTGATATCCTACACATGCGAGTAGTCCTCTGCTCCTTTTGAGAGTCTTTCCCTGACATGATTTTTTTTGTGGCTTTGATATGCAGGGTGGCATACTTGAGAAGTCAGAAACATCTTCATAAATGTTTCTCCTTACCTGTTGTTTGTTGGCTTTAGTGAGGTTGCAGTGGCTCGCAGCAGTTATGAGTTTCCTATTGATAATGTTTCCCAGAATATATGGGACATAGGTGTCTGTTCCCACATATGGACTGACTATCTCACATCTGGATTTCCTGGCCTCCTGGGTCAGGTTTCTATCTCCTAGAAGCTTGGTAGTGAGAAAAAGAGAAATACAAGGCAGCTACTGTATTTTCTGGCTCATGTTTTCTGCTTAGCAGCTCTACAGTGAGGATGCAGTGTAGCAGGATTATAGGAAATTATGGTTGTTAATATACTTTTTAGTTACTTTTGATTTCATGATGTTTTCTGCTGCCAGGCGGCAAAAATTGCAAAAAGGAAAGGTTCCTTAATGTACATCCGCTGGGGTGAACAATAGCAGTTTTAATTTGTATCAGAATTAACTGATGGAACACTTCAAACAACATTACTTACTTTCAGTTTATAATTTACTTCTCTATTTTGTTTTGAACAGAATGATCCTCAGACAATATGGGAAGACAATATGCAGCAAGTTAAAAAATATTTCTCTTAGCTTCCTCTCACATATGGAGTGGCTGGTTCCTGAGTTTGATTACTATTTTCTGTTCAATTAGTAAAACAATGGCATTTATATGGAGGTTTTGTGATGCTGTGGGTTTTAAGTTGTTTTAAGTTCCCTCTAAGGTGCTTTCCTTTTATGATTCTAGAAATGCCACTTGTGAGCTCCTTAAAATGCTTTTGTTGTTCCTTATTCCCTAATGTGTCATAGATTGCAACCAGGTTCTGTTTTAAGGCAAGCGAAGAGTATCCCTCAACAGTCATTTATGCTGTGTTGCATCCATCATGTGTAGAACAGTTTCTCCCTCAACTGCCAGGAGCACTGGAAGCACAGTTGTCAGGATTTAAAGTGAACGAAGAGCGACTTGACAGGCAGAAATTATGTTTCCCATATGAGCAAACATCCATTCATAATTTCTGGGAAATCTTGAGGCTGTTTAGGCCTGAACACATGAACGTGGCTCAGTGTGAACAGCGTGCAGCAAGTGCACACTGACACCAAGAATCCTTTGGTTGGCTCAACAAACAAGCAGAAAAGCCTTTCACTCTTGAGTATTTCTGTAACTATGGTCATCAGGACGGTTTCACTAACATTCATGGTACTGTGTTATTTCTAACTCACAGTCCACTGTTTTACCAAAGTATGAGGGTCCTGCCGGTTTCAAGAACTTACGTGCCAAGGATTACTGGCTCTGATCTTTGCATTATTGCTGCTGCCCTTCATACTGATAGGAGGTTTTTGCAGAATGCTTCAGTGTTCTTCCTAGAAAGCAAAATCAGAGGTACACTGCTGAGGTGGGGCATCACACCACATGAAAAACAAACAGCAAATAAATGATGGCCAGCAGCCTTCCAGACTTCATTCTTGTGGCTTTTCACCACAACAAGGGGAAGTACAGACTGCTGTGGAGGATTTGTCTAATTTGCCTGGAATACCTATGCCATGTAAAATAAAATGCTGTTGAAATGCATGAATAGATTTACGTAAGCCCTCTGTATTTTGAAAGCAGATTGGGGTGATTTCAGATTAACATCTTCATCTAAAGCCATTTCCAGACAAAAGCATAGTACTTGAAAAGCAACCCTTGATGAAATAAAGCCTATTTATGTGTGAGTGTTTGCCATAGTCCCTGTCACCATAGTAACTGAGGGCCCAGATTCACAAAATCATCTAATTCCCATTTAAGCACCTGAATGCCTCTGAAGTTCTGGGCCTAAGTGTTTCTCAAGGAAATGTGAACTCACTGTACAGGCCTTTTATGAATTGCAAGAAATTATACCTTCATCTTTTTTTTGGTTTTGTTTTGTTTTTTTCCCTTGAGCAAGAAAGCCCTGGCTACGGGTGTAATGATTTTTTGTAGTCAGGCCATCAGTCATACGGTGGAAATATGTTGAAGAGGTGGATCTAAAAGGTTATGCTGGAAACAGACAGTTTCTGAGCTTCTGGACATGTGGGATCAGAGTACTTCATCACTGCTATGGGTCTGTTTATGTAGCTGACTCCTTTTGATGTGAAAGCATTTTGTCTTTGTCTGTGTCCTTTCACCTTGTGTTTTGCGATTTTTCCAGAGAAACAGGTTAATATTAAAGACTCAGCAATACATATATGATCACTGATATAGCTCTCTTAATTTGCAGCTGATATATTTCAAGATTAGGATCAAGAATTTTTTCAGAGCAAGAATTAGAGTAGGAACTACCAGGTGGATCTCAGCATTGAGAAGATGTCTGCCAAGTGGCGCATCCTATTGAGGAGGCAGGCAGCTATACTCTTCATAGGCTATAGATTCTGGTGTATCCATTGTCTGATAACCATAAATAACTGTGATTTAGTCTAGATGTGTCAGATGTGAGAGCCCTTAAGCTTTAGAAAGAAGATGGTGGAAGAAGATTGCTAGCCATTGTGAGAGTGTTTGGGACCGGCATGCCTTGTCACAACTGCTGTGCTTTGATCTCCAGCAAAGCTCAGGAGAGATCACAGATGTACACAGTTTAAAGGCCAAAGCTGATCTAGAAACAAATTACATTAAAGAAAAGTTAAGCAAAGAATAATCTTTTAAAAAGATTGGTGTGTTATATTTACCAGAAAAAAAGAAAAAAAGAAAAAGTCTACTCTATGAAGTTTGGTTTTGTTGGGTTTTTTAACACCTTGAAGAATATTTGATTACTTATCTGAGGTTACTTAAAAAGTTAAGCACTGTAAAAACTTGAGTGTGTGGAACTGTCAGAACACCTAAGTGTGCTTTTTTTTTTTAATCTCTTTTTTCTGAAAGAGCTTTTAGAAGTTTATACTTGTTATACTGCTGGAAAATAGCCAGCTGACATGCTCCAATTTCCAAGAATCCAAGAAAATAAAGTGAAGTAACTTCTGACCAGTTACCAGCAAATATCCCTAGGGTTGGTAGGCAGGCTTCATACTAGTGATGCTTGCTGGCATTAGCAGAATTAATTAGACACTGCAACACTGAGGAACAAATCTCTCTGGCAGGAGCTCAGAACATGTGGAAAGGTTAGAGATCAGGACTTACTGAGGAAGACTAGAGAAAGGGATGATTGTGCTCCAAAGATACTGAAGCTGAGGTTAAGCTGGATAAGAGTAGCTGTGTACAGTGCATGAGGCATTTAGATACCTTCAGCAGGCAATGGAAGGAATGGGACATGTCCACTGTGAGACATCTCAGCCTGAGGCAGACTTCTAGCTTAGGTCAGATGAGCTGCCTGCTGTAGAGCCTGTGGCTTTTGAGTGTCTCTAAAGGGTCATGTGCTCTGGTGTCCACAGTGTAGATGTCTTAAGGTGATATGAATTTCCATACACACATCCTTTAATTTGTTTGCATAGCCTGTGAATAGGATATTATTCATATAACTGGTAGAAGTGATACCTCTGGCTGGTACTGTGCTGTCTTGAGTGTTCACCATTGAAGTCAATCTTGATGCATTCTTCACAGAATCATTAAGGTTGGAAAAGACCTTTAAGATCATCAAGTCCAACCATCAACCCAACACCACCGTGCCCCCTAAACCATGTCCCGAAGTGCCACATCTACATGTTTTTTGAACACTTCCAGTGATGGTGACTACCACCTCCCTGCACAGCCTGTTCCAGTGCTTCACCACTCTCTCAGTAAAGAAATTTTTCCTAGTATCTAGTCTAAACCTCCTCTGTCGCAACTTGAGGCCATTTCCTCTCGTTCTATCACTAGTTAGCTAGGAGAAGAGACCAACACCCACATCACCACAACCCCCTTTCAGGTAGTTGTAGAGAGCAATAAGGTCTCCCCTTAGCCTCCTCTTCTCCAGACTGAACAACCCCAGTTCCCTCAGCCGCTCCCCATAAGACTTGTGCTCCAGACCCCTCACCAGCTTCGTTGCCCTTCTCTGGACACACTCCAGCACCTCAGCATCCTTCTTGTAGTGGGGGGCCCAAAACTGAACACAGGATTTGAGGTGTGGCCTCACCAGTGCTGAGTACAGGGGCACGATCACTTCCCTACTCCTGCTGGCCACACTATTTCTGATACAGGCCAGGATGCTGTTGGCCTTCTTGACCACCTGGGCATACTGCCGGCTCATGTTCAGCCGGCTGTCGACCAGCACCCCCAGGTCCCTTTCTGCTGGGCAGCTCTCCAGCCACTCCTCCCCAAGCCTGTAGCGTTGCATGGGGCTGTTGTGGCCGAAGTGCAGGACCCTGCACTTGGCCTTATTGAACCTCATACAATTGGCCTCGGCCCATTGGTCCAGCCTGCCCAGATCCCTCTGCAGAGCCTTCCTGCCCTCCAGCAGATCAACACTCCTGCCCAACTTGGTGTCATCTGCAAATTTGCTGAGGGAGCACTCGATCCCCTTATCCAGATCATCGATGAAGATATTGAACAAGACTCACCCCGAAACTGAGCCCTGGGGAACACCGCTTGTGACCTGCCGCCATTCGTTTCTGCTCAGGAGATACCTAAATAAAAAACTTGGGGTCTGTGCTAGGTAAGAGGAGTTTGGAAAGGGAAAATACAGTGACCTTAGTTGTTTGGCGTATCTTAGAAAGAAGATACTGTGATGAAGATATCCCATGCTGAAGTTTGCCCGAGGCAGCAACTGAGGCGATATGCTAGTCCATGTACAAAATCTTCCTATGTTTGGTTTTAATTTTGCTTCCTCATGGTGATTTTGAAGATTTGCTGGAAAAATATTTTGCATTTTAATACATGAATGATTTACAAACTGATTCAGAATCATTTGTAGTTTTCTATTTGGCAATTAGTTTGTGCAAATATAGTTTGGAATGGTTTGTTCATGAGCTGTTTGCTGTTTATGGCTAGTCCTCCTTAAATGGTTGCCTAAAATATGGGTTATTTTTGTCATTTCCTTCCTGGTTGACTTGAATAGCAGATGGTGAATTTTCATTTGAAGAACCTATGGTATAAATTTGCAGAGTCATTTGTGTCCTAATTAATGAAAATCCTGGGATTCACGAGTGTTTTTACAAATCTTTGGCAGTTGTTCAAGCACCAGAGTAAACAGATCTGGCTGATAGTACTCACAAAAAATATCCACAAAGTGGTTTTAAAATCATGTAGCTATTGATCTTCCCTCCCTACACAGAAAAACAACTATTTAATTTCAAAGGAAACGATTACCTGGGGGTTTCTGCCACATCTAGAAAGTTATAGGGGTTACAGGCTTCTGTCAGCGAGGAGTTACATTTGGGTGTTAGAACGAACTGTACCAACAGGTAGCCTGCAGTGTTGGATTTCACGGTTTTCATGATTCCTTCCCACTGTTTTGCTCTTCTGGTTATATGTGGTGCCATAATACCACCCTAAATTTTATTTTGCTCTGTCAGTATGCCTGGTGTCACACTGAACACCTTCTCTATGTGCACCTTTGTAATAAGGGCCAACGCCTTTTGCTCAGGGTGTGTTGCTTCTCATAGGCTTTGTTCATCAAAGCATCTTTTCCTGCAGGGAGACATTTTGTAGCCATTAAAGAGCTCCTGCTCTTCTAAAGATGCGGTGCGAGGGGGAACTCCAGGCATTCTGCTGTGCTGCCTGCTTTGCAGAATTGGAGAGGGGATTTATTTGGTGAAGACCAACTATGACCTTTTGTAAGTAAACGGGTATTTCCATAGCGTGTCTCCAGTGAACCAGGCAGCGCCCAGGAGAGTAAATGTAACAGATTATAATGCTTCAATTCAGGTGGCTGAGCATGAATACCTGAAGAAAGTAATGCTTTCAAACAGAAAGGGAGGATTTTTCCATCACCTGCCTATGCCCAGTGGAGGTTTTCAGGTGCATTCCAGCTAATCATTTATTTCATATGTTCAGGAAGGTAATTTCAGTGTTGCTGTAAGCAGCGATTCTGTACATGGGTAAGATCCTAATCACTCTCGTGCAAGCAGAAATGGGAAGAAGCTGAGTTCAGAATGAGTGCCTTTTGAGTAAAATGGTCAGAAAATAAGTTTATGTGGATATAACCGGTGAGGACAAATAGAGCAGTGTGTGCCTATTTCACAGTTAGCACGTGCTCGGAAAGGTTTAAAATTGTGCGTTGTCAGTATGAAAGGGGAAACTGAAGCAGAAAAGGGGACCAAGCAAACTTTGAGAGAGAACTATAATGGATTATTTATCCCAGTGCTCTTCCTTATGCAGGAAGACATTTAATCCAAGGACAAATCCTTTAATTTGATGGACCTCTGCTGGGTTAGCCGCACAGGTTGCTGAGGTGATAATGGCATAGATTTCTGTTAAAAACATTGCTTTAAGACAAAAAACCCAAATCTTTACAAGAGCTTTTTTCATTAAATTAAAGTTTTGCTGGAGGAAGACAGACTTGGTAAATTTTTTTCCTGCTTAAATACATTTGTTACTTAAAAATATTCATAGATTTCAGTTTGCTTTTGTTTGGATTGGGAATTGGCAATGAGAATATAACTCAGTGCTGTGACATACTGGATCGAATAGACCTCATCTTTACAAAATAAGTTATAAGATATTCCCTACTCAGAAGGCTTGTCTTTTTAGTTCATAAAACCCAGAGCATTCCCTTATGGATATAGCTGTAACTAGTTAAGCTAAGATGTCACTTCCAGCAGTGA
Source organism: Phaethon lepturus (assembly GCF_000687285.1). Lineage (NCBI taxonomy): Eukaryota > Metazoa > Chordata > Aves > Phaethontiformes > Phaethontidae > Phaethon > Phaethon lepturus. The sequence continues at coordinate 75,283 of NW_010525341.1, read as the reverse complement.
GAGAAGTTAAGGAAAATTTGGGCTGTATGATAAGCAGTGTTGGCTTCAGTGAGGATACCCACATCTGCTGTTCCTTTTTTCTTCATTTCCTTTTTTTTCTAGAGAGAAAAACATGTACAGAAGAACTACTGCAGCACGTTAAGTTAAGCCTAAAAGCAGGGTGCAGGTCCTGCTGTCTGTAACAACCACAGCGGTTTATAAGACCTTAGGATCCCTCACTAAAGTTGATGGGAGTTTTTCAACTGACTGCTTTGATAGCTGGAGCTGACCTTTAATTAATAAATGAGGAAGGTTAAAATGCTTTTACCCAGAAATGTACATGCAGCCTTGTACGTGCTTCTCCCTTGCACCTGTGTACGGAAAGGATTAAAACACCAGTTATGAAAAGTGTTACCCTCTAACACTAAATGACTCAGAATTTTTTTTTAATTGCCATTCATACAAAACCTATTCCTTAAACAACAGTTTATTACATCTTTTCAGAATTTCTGCGGAGCAGAAAACACTGTGATGAAATTCCTGAGGCTCAGGCTAATCATCTCTCAATACAAGCCCAAACTGGATTTGTGCTCCTGGGTAGAATGACAATGGAAAAATTTTAAAATAAGAAATAATTTCTATATCTAAATGTGCAGCTGAAAAGGAGCCTTTATAAAGTGCTATGTAAACTTGTACTGTGAGTAGATAACTATGCTTCCATCCTCAAATATGAATCTCTTGCTACAATGGCAATACTTAAACTTTTAAAAGGGGTCTTTTTTAGCTAGATCATCTACTGGCTAAAAAATCATTGTACTGACTCATATTGAATACAAACATAAACCATGAAAATCACAAACTCCTTGGCCATATTTTGATCTTGCCAACTAGAAATTGAAATGTTTGTACCAACTGAAATGAAAGTGTAGAAGGACCCAAACCTAGCAATACAAGTTGCTGTTCAGTTTTTGACACATGTTTGCAAAATGGTAAATTTGAAGAGAGTGGAGAAACTGATATAAAGCATATTTTAGAAGTATTTAAAGCCTAGAAGCATGGAAGAAAAGCCATATGAATCAACTGAGTTTTGGAAGGCTGTAATGGAAATGGTATAGTATGGACATCTGTACCTTTGTGGGAATGCTGCTACTGATCTGCTGCTCACAAACATAGAGCTGGTGGTGAGGAGGAACGTGGGTTTTTTTGCATGTAGTAGTAAAACCCAGGCAGCAACTTTGGAGGGCATCCCTTTCATCTAACTTCAGGTGATTCTGTGTACCTAAGGTAGCTGAACAAGTCAGTAGCCTTTACTTTCTGCAGAGCTGTCAGTGGGCAATGTGGAGTGTCTAGTTCTAATTGAGCTATTAATTCATGCTGTTGGATTAGATAAGTTAGATGATATGACTACTCCCTCAAAATATATGACCTGCTTGTAGATAACTTTAAATATAAAGCCCATTATTAATTATGTGTGTATTAAATGTAGAAAATAAGGTAGCAAGCTTGGTTGAAAATGAATGGACTTTCCCTACCAGTGTTTACTGTAGAGTAAGTAGTAAGGCATTTTGGCTCAGCTGCAGTCACAAAGGTAACAAAACTCTTACAGCAAGTTTTTAAAAGGATTAAACACCAGCTAACAGTGAGGTCTCAGAATACTGGTGTGAACAGGGAAGTGTGGTTGAGTGAGGGCGTTTTCAGTGGCTTCTCCCTGGACTGGCTTCTTGGTCATGTGTTCTTAACCGCCTTGTGTTGTGATCTGTGTGCTCTTAGGGAGGTGAGAGGAGGGAGAGAAGGAGTGGCAGATCATGGTGGGTCTTTGAGGTACTGCAAAGATGGAGCATGCAGCTTCCTCCCCCACTTGCCAGCCTGAAAGCAAGGTACTGGGTCAAGTTTCTCAGCCTTTCTGCCACCTTTCCCGTGATGGCACAGCTGTATCAGTATGTTTAATGAAACAAATATCCTCTTAGTCATGTCTTCCAAAGAGTCTTTTGAAAAGTGGAAATGTGTAATACTGTAAAATACCACTGCTGTTTCCAGCTGTGAGCTATAGTAGATCAAGCTATCGGTTTTCTACTGCAAGTCTTTAGTCCTGCTGCCAACAACGACCTTATATATGGCTATAAATCTTCCAAGAGTCTAATAAAGGTGAACTGCATTTCACTGTAATGGGGTATGTCTTACATGAAGACTGAGAACATTAGGAATTCTGTGTGTAATAGCCAGTGCTTCCCAATATTCATGTCAAAACAGAGGATGTAGTACTGTGGGCTGCAGAAGTCATTCAGACATATTGCAGTTTTCTATCCCTAAGTACTCTGATTTTATCATACCAGTGCTTCTGTAGTTCAGGAGCTTGTGGTATTCATTTTGTAAACCTTATTCTGAGGTGCTCACAGCTCTTTTGCTCTGCGCATCAGGAGTCGTTCTGAGAAGGAAATTCCCTTAACTCAGTTGATACTGCTTTATTTATTTAATTTCCTTTTTTAACAGAGAAATACTTCAGCCAAAATGTAAGTCTGACATTGAAAATTCTATGTCTTTTGCAAGTACTGGAAGCATAGCAATTTTATGAGGCATTTAGAGACCCAAAATGCAAATAGGTACCTAATGAAATTCACAAAGGAACCTATTTCCTAGTGAAGTCAATTAGGAATGTAACTTGGTTGTTTCTCTAGCTTTAGGAACTTAAATACCTTTTAAAAAATGGTTCTAATTCATCTGGGCACTTTTGAAAATTTTACCCTAAAGCTTCATTTTTTCATGTGAAAGTCAGTTTCTGGTACTGAACTGAATAGATAAATGCATCAGTGTTACGTCATGGATTTTATTTCAGAACTGTTCAGCTGTTTCTGAATTTGAATGATTTAAAACTAAGCATAGTTAAAATACTACTGATGTGATGAGCTTTGTCTCTCTCATTTGTGAATTAAACATAGATCTGTCACTATTTGTGGGCCTAAACAACCCACAATGATATTTATTGTTTTCTGAAGTTGTGAAAATGTTTAAAAAAAGTACTCACTGGCTCTGATATTCATGGTTGGAAAACAGCATCCCGGTATTAAATCCCTATCCACCATTCCTGCATCCCAGCTATTGTTATTTTACAGTGTCTTTTGGTCAAATTAAGTGCTGCAGTAAGCGAGTAAAATTCCTCTGTAGAACTGCAGGTTGTTACTCCTGAGCAAAATCTGGCATTTCGCCTAGCTCTGTCTCACCTCCCACGCAGCCTGTGTGGCACAAAGAGGCTGACTGGGGAGGAAAGCATGGAAAGCATAGAAAGAAGAGGAGCAGCCTGACAAGTCTTCAGCATGCTTTTTGTTGCTGCTTGTCAGCTTGCTCTTAGGAAGAGGTGTTATGTATTAAGAATTTGCTCCTGTCACCTAGCTTTTTAACTCAAAAGGTATTCTGTGTGTCCACATACCTGTGAATACATAACTGGTCCTAGTGCTCACAGAGGTAAAAACATAGAAAGATTGATACTTTGGTGTTGTCGATTTTTTTATTGGAATTGCACAACCTTTTTATAACTTGTGTTTATATCAGTGTAATGATTCCAGGATCTATCCAATATGACTGTATGTCATACAAACACAAACCACATACAAAATTATGCCCATAGCCACAAAGACATAGCCTCCTTACCAACCCACTTTCTGCAGTTCCTTTCCCCTAGAAACAAGAGTCTAATGCCGCGCTCTCTCTGAAGAAGTTCGGATTCTTGCTTGCCCTGCTTTCCACCTTTTCTATATCTAGGTGAATGCAAGGAAGGGAGAATAAAGGCAGAATGATGTCAGGACTGAAATTCAGGGCATGGCTCTGAGTGGTAACCCTACAGCTAGCTTAATTTCAACAGTGGCTGCTGGCTGGGTTGAGGGTTTCAAGTTTCTTCAGTCAGGTATCCTATAAGACACACACGCGTGCTTCAAGTTGTAATGCAGGTGGTGGTGGGAAAGGCTGTACAGCTCCCTGCAGGGATGTGATTCAGTGACCAGTCATGGTCATCACAGTGATGAATGAGGCAGGCTGTCAGTTCAATACTCAATACAAAAAACTTCCGTGATTGTCCCTGACTTCATCCCTAACATGGTTTCTAAAGTCTAATGGAGAAGTTTGGTTCCCCTGAACGCAGTCTTTAAAAATGATGTCCAGAGATGTGAATGCTTGCAGCAGCTATCCCCTGGCAGATCTATTTCAGAAAGATCCTTATGAATTCTTTCAAATGGTTTCTCAGAACATTTAAAGCTTAAACATAAGACCTGCTGATGTCCTTCATAAAAGCTGACATTCTTTCTTCATTTCCAGACATAAAATACCTACCAATTGATCAGATTTCAAAAATTTAAGTTCTGAAGAAACTCAAGTCTCATTTGGGCCTATGAATCCATTTGTGGCATTCTGTACTTCCCAGTACAATAAGACTTTCCTTCAACTGAGAAAAGTATTAATAGCATCAATTCAATGGGCCTTTGCAGGATGTTTTTTAGTCCTAATCATCAAAGTCATTGAAATTGTTTCTTTTCCAATGTTTAATCTTTGATTGCTGTACCTCATGCACCCAGCTCTACCACCCTTTGCCTGTAGCAATTGTGTTTCAGAATGGACACATAAATCTTTAAGGCATTTCTTTCTGCTGTCCTATGGTTCGGAAAATTTTAGTTTGAATTTGTCATGTAACCTTTTGTACAACTTAACATATAAATGCAACTGTGTCTTCAGTTTCTGCCTGTTCTGGTAAGGGAACCTCCTGTTACATAAAACATGCAAACTTCTAATGATACACATTGGGAATCATAGTTCATAGACTCTCCAAATGCTGATCCGTACCTTGGAATTACACAAATCAGAGTGCCAGCTGCTTGGAGACCACTGGTATGTTATGTTGCTCACAGAAATGCTCTGCAGCAGGGAAGATGCACTGAGAAACCCTGTTACATCTTCCTTTCCTTGAAAACCAGACAGCATTGCTGAGCATCAACATTTATGCTCTGGTTCAATTTTGTTTGCTCTGCTGCATGCACTGAAGCTGGTGTCTCTTGGGAGGTTGTTACAATTCCTGTTAATATTAGTAGGAATTTTATAGAATCATAGAATAGTTTGGGTTGGAAGAGACCTTTAAAGGTCATCTAGTCCAACCCTGCTGCAATGAGCAGGGACATCTTCAACTAGATCAGGTTGCTCAGAGCCCTGTCCAACCTGACCTTGAAGGTTTCCAGGGATGGGGCAGCTACCACCTCTCTGGGCAACCTGTGCCAGTGTCTCACCACCCTCATTGTGAACAAAATTCTTCTTTATATCTAGTCTAAATCTACCCCCTTTAGTTTAAAACCATTACCCCTTATCCTATTGCAACAGGCCCTGCTAAAATGTCTGTCCCCATCTTTCCTATAGGCCCCCTTTAAGTACTGGCAGACTGTTCAGCCTTCTCTTCTCCAGGCTGAACAACCCCAACTCTCTCAGCCTGACCTCAGGGGAGAGGTGCTCCATCCCTCTGATCATTTTGGTGTCCCTCCTCTGGAGCCACTCCAACAGGTCCATGTCTTTCCTGTGCTGAGGGCTCCAGAGCTGGACGCAGGACTCCAGGTATGGTCTCCCCAGAGCAGAGGGGCAGAATCACCTCCCTCGACCTGCTGCACACACTTCTTTGGATGCAGCCCAGGATAGGATTGGCCTTATGGGCTACGAGTGCACATTGCCGGCTCATGTCCAGCTTTTCATCCACCAGTCCCCTCAAGTCCTTCTCGGCAGGGCTGCTCTCAAACCCTTCGTCCCCCAGCCTGGATTGATACCCGGGTTTGCCCTGACCCAGGTGCAGGACCCTGCGCTTGGCCTTGTTGAACCTCATGAGGTTCACACGGGCCCATTCCTCAAGCTTGTCCAGCTCCCTCTGGATGGCATCCTGTCCCTCAGGCGTGTCAACTGCACCACTCAGCTTGGTGTCATCTGCAAACTTGTTGAGGGTACAGTCAATCCCACTGTCTATGTCATTGATGAATATGTTTTATAAGAGTTAATTCAGAGAAAGTTCATCAAGTGAAAAACGTAAGAAAGGTGACTGAATTGAAGCTGTTCCTCAGCCTCTGAAGGACACTGCAAAACGGTAACAGGTGGACAAGCTAGTGTATGTACTAAAATGTGCATTAAATGGTGTTCACAAAAGGTAGTTTAGAGTCAACAAGGTGCTGTCCAGGCATCAATGAGTGTATTGTTTAGATGTGTCTCAAGAGACCGGCTTGCTTAAGTTTCCTTAGTCTGGCTCATGGGAAGATATTAGGTTGCTTCTGGCTTAGGCTATCTTTGCAGACTACAGAGATTACAGCCGTATGTGCATAAGGCACATGGAAAGCACATGTTGCTTCTCGCTGTCTTCTCTTTCTGTTGTTAATAATATAAGCAAGGAGCAAAGCTGTATGCTAAGGTTTCCCTATTGAATCTTAAGGGTCTTGTGACCCTTAATTGGGATGCCCAATATTTAAGTAGATTGGTTTTTAAACTGAAAGATATTCTATCTGCTCCAAATACTTTGTAAACTAAAAACCCTAATAGTTTGCAAATAAAACTGGGGTCTCTCAGGGACAGCGTAATTTTAATCATATGCAGGCTTGATTCTGATCCCCCTGAGGGACCAGACTGGACACTCTATTCAGAGCTAGGCAGAACTGGCTTCCATCCTCAAAAAACACAATCACGTTCACTGCAGCATTGGAAAGAGTCTCTTGTGGGCAAAATGATTCAGGTTACACTTGTTGAAGTTTATTGTGCTATTTGGCAAAATCTGATTACTTCTATTCATGTCAGGTGTCAGACTAGAAGAATTTATGCTGAGAAAAAAAAAATATATCACACAGCAATAAAATAGAAAAATCAGAAAATAACTGGATCTTTTTTTTAATTTTTCAGAATATTGCAACACTTTCACACTACTGCTGAAGATTATACCATCATTTTCACATCTGGATGCACAGCTGCACTTAAACTGGTAGCAGAAGTGTTCCCTTGGATACCTGAAGGCACAAAGCAACCCAGCAGTCGATTTTGTTACCTAACTGATAGCCACACATCTGTGGTGGGTATGAGGGGGATAACCGCCTCAATGAATGTCTTGTCTGTTCCAATAAAACCAAAGGAAATCTTTTTATCAGAAAAGAACAAGTTACCAACTGAAGAACAAAACTGCACGACACCTCATCTTTTCTCTTATCCAGCTCAGAGCAATTTTTCTGGTACCAAATATCCCCTTTCATGGATACAGGACATAAAATCAGGAAAACTCCACCCCATCAAAATACCAGGGAAGTGGTTTGTTCTACTAGATGCAGCTTCATATGTGAGCAGTTCTCCATTAGACTTGGGAGTTCACCAAGCTGATTTTATCCCCATCTCATTCTATAAAATCTTCGGATTCCCAACTGGTTTAGGGGCATTATTGGTAAACAACCGGATTGCCCCCCTCTTGAGGAAAACCTATTTTGGAGGTGGAACTGCAGCTGCCTACCTTGCAGGAGAGGACTTTTATTACCCAAGGAAATCTATAGCAGAAAGGTAAGGCTCTGTTTAACAAAACAGGGTTTTTTGCTGATACTGTTTCTGTCAGACAAATGTCTTAGGTTTGGTGCATGCACTGGGCTGTGACACCTGTGCTTCTTTATGCAGTTGGATAGGTATTTCACATCTAACTGTTCTCTTCTGAGTATTCTTTTTTCCTATCTAAAAAACATAATCTGAAATATCTACCGTCCTTCCCTGATCTAGTTTGTCACAACTGGTAAAAATATAAGGCTTCATTCAGTGACATAAAGGTCAGTCCATGCATTTTTTAATTTATATTTAAGGTATGTCAGTGGAACCCGGATATGTTTTTGAAGCTCTGCAACTGGAGCAGCCAGGCCAAGGCTTGTCATGCAGTATAATGACCCTCAATGAAATTGGAAAGTAAGGTCCATATATTTCACTGGAAAGGTAGCATGCTTTACTTTCAAGAGAAGCTTTATCAGAATAACACATGCAGTAAGATAAATTACCTAGGACAAATATTTGTAGCACTCGTATTCCCTGACTGAGGTTCTGCAGAAACTGTGAAGTTCACCAACAGAAAATACAGGACATCTAAAGGAGGTCAAACATACACACATAAGGAAATGCAGGGCAATGGATAAGCTTCCGCAATCCCTTAACGTATTGAAATGTTATTCTTAGTGATGCTTGGTCTCTCTGCCTCTCTCCCTCACGCCAGCAACAGCTTACAGAAAAGCAGTAAGGAGTTTTCATTCCTGTGTCACATCCAATACATCTGCGCAAAGGAAATGCTTGAGATCAATGTTTAATATTAAATTTTAGTCCTTGGGAGAGGCTAGAGGTGAAAAGGGGAAATGGTAAAAAAAGCCATTCATGCCTTGCATTTGTTTATGGATGTGTATTCAGCAGCACAATGTCCTGCATCTCCCACGATGTAAATGTCTGACCTGTCACTGTACATGTAGTAATGCATAATGATGCTTCATGTGTGTGCACCTCTTCTAGATGTGTGTGCTCTGAGTGCTGCTGTAGGGTTTTGGTTCTGGACTGGTAAATGTAGAGGCTGGCCACATTAGCCTGGTGCTTTTGCTGTACGAGGCCGTGCATTATCTCTGAAGTGGAAATTAGTATGGTGAACATCCAGTTAATCTTTTAATTTAGTAAGTAAAAACAACAGGGAAACATTGGCGTTCTGACCTCTGTTTCTGTTTTTTCAAACCAAAAAGGCTTTGAAGTGCAGCACTCACTGCAAGTCAAGGTGAAAGGGCATAAAAATCATGGTATCCTAGTGTGCTTTTGCATCACCTGCAAGCCAAGGAGAAAACCTGCTTTAATTTGACCTGGGCAGGCTCTAATTTCTGAGTGGTTTTTCTAGAGGTAATTGACACATGAGTCCTGAGATAGCGGATAAAAATTTCTGAAATGCGTTTTAGATCTCAATTCTGCTTTTATCCTTTTTTTAATTAAGAGGGGAAAGGTATGTGGGAACCTTAAGGGGAGCTCTATATCTGGTCTCTTTTTCAGGATTTTTCAGAGGTTGACTAATTATAAGTCTTTCAGGTATTTGAGGGTTGTGCTGCTGTCAAGGGCTTTTTTTACCGGATCAGAGGGAGGGTAAAACTTTAAACTTTTTCTACTACAGTTATAAACAAAAGAATTTGTCCAATTTGACTTCTCAGTCAGGGTGGGTACAGAGTGTCTAATCTTGGATTGAAGGAACTGAACTCAAATAATCGAATCTGACAGCTGGATACCCAGGCATGTGATACTATTTCTCGTCATACACCGAAGTGTCACACAGACAGTCTGAGTCATTGTACGTAGGTAAATATTTACATTTGTCCTCATGTAATCCTTTGGATATTATTTGAAAACCTAATATTTAAAAGTTCATGTTTAGAGCATTATTGATGCTGTCCGTAATCCCTAGTGAACTCTGGAGACGTAAAGTCCTACCTGGAGAGGCTTGAAGATTTCAAAGATAGGTCAGGAATGAGGATAATCACATTCTTGAAAAAATAGAAACAGCAGCACTGGAATTTTCAATCAATGTCCTCCAAGCTATTTCATTAAAAGTCTGTTTTTTTTCTTTCAGATGTTATGGGGTTTTGCTTTGTTATATTTTAAAGTGTTTTCCTGATAATAAAATACCGAGGTAAAGCAGCTAGGAACAGAACTACTACACTTCAAATGAAATGCCAGGCCACCATGGCCAAAGCGAATACGATTACCTTATCTGTGGGCCATGTTTCCATTTCTTTGCTAGTGACTGAAACACTTGGGCCATTATTTCTCATATAAACAGCAACTCTAGCCAGGCTTTATCCCTGCCAAATTGCAGTAAGGAGACTCCATCCTTGGAGGTATCCAAGCTCATCTGGAGAAGGCCAGGAGGCCCTGAGCAACTGGCTCCAGCTGGATCTGCTTTGGGCAGGAGGTTGGACTGGAGATCCCCAGGGGTCTTTTCCAGCCTCTGTGATTCTGTGATTGATTCTGTACACCTCTACTGAGCTCATCTACATTCTCTCTTTAGGCATGTCTTTGTGATTTCAAAAGGTTGATTTCTTAAAATTGTTTTTTTAAAAAAGATCGTTTACAGTGCTGGATTGACATTAGGAATGAATACACTGAAACATGTCATTTCATGTGGTAATTCATAAAGATATATGAAGTCTAACAAAAACTATTGGAAAAGTGGATTAGACTATGTGCATCTGAATACCGTTAGCACAAGGTATTCCCTGTCCACATATAATCAAAGTGCAGTGTACTAAGGAAATGACTGTTTCTGAGTCCAGGAGAAACTTGAGTCGCAATTTGTAATGAAGTTGTTTATTCATCTTTCCTTCCCAGGACTGTCAAAATGTTTACCTTTCGTCTTAATGGATACAGCTTTTGCTAGTGTTTCTTGTACTTTATTTTATTGTTCTTGCTATATAAATTATTCTATCGCAGACTCTTTTACATTCCTTTAATACCCTTAAATCACTTCCACATTTTCCTATTTCATGGCTGTAACCAGTCTTTCTATCTCAACTTTTAAAATCATGTTTATTGTATTTTCATCCTTGTATCAAACAGCTTGACAAATTATTATTATCATTCACAAATCTAGCCTCATTTCCCTTTTTTTCTTCACAGCATGAGATAATAAAATAATATGATTATGTATAGCAAGAATTCAGCGATAAAATATTCATCATCTGCCCTATTTTTCTTTTGTATCTGGGAGTGCTATTCAGAATCTGATCATCCTGGAATTTATGACTAAGGGAAAAGAAGCTGTTGTGTTATCTGTAAATTGGATATCTGCATCTTAGTCTACCAGTGTGAAATATCTAGTGCATTAACTGTTGTGTATTTTTCATTTCCAAATGCATTTTCAAAAGCTTTGGAAGTCCAGATGGCATGACTTTGTCCCTGACAAGTTTTAGTGGCTCTTGCCTCTCATGCTTGAATGATTTGACAGCCCCAAAGCAGCACCCATGCTTTTTTAGTCTATGATGCATTGTCCTTAACCAATAATTCTTTATTTTTGATGCTGTAGCTTTTTATTTTTGAGGTGACTCAGTGACTGACATAACTGACCTGCAGATAAAAGGTTAGATCCCTTAATTAGGGCCCACCCATGTACTATAGTGGAGAATAGGGATCACTGGGACAACTCTGTGCATGCCTATGCAGGTATGTGTACAGTGACATGGTTTGGATCCTCAATTACATGCTGAGTTTGTACATGCTTAGGGGAAGGGAATGAAGGAGAGGAGAACGGGGGCAGAAAGGTAGGGATGAGAGCTATCACTAGGATCCCAAGAGCTGGAGACAAAATCATGAGGCTGGGTGGTGAATATGGAGCAGCTCAAGAATCCCTTGGCAAAAAGCTGGTTTTCTACCTGAGGATGTCTCTTTAGAATTGTTACATGTTTCTGTCAGCATAGAAAGAAAAAATAGAGTGACAGGTGCTGGTTTATTCCACAGAAACTCTTCATAGTGCTGAGAAATCACTTAAGGACTGGACTGCATGTAGAAGAGCACAATACTTAATGCACATGCTCACCTTGTAGTCTAGCGTATGCCCATTGACTCCACACTCCAGGGCTCTGTCCATCTGCGCATGATTATTTTAATGTGGTTAAGGGCGCTTAAATATCACTCTGTTGACTAGTACTTCTTGTACTTGACTAGTACTTGACTAGTTCAAAGCATTTTGTTATGCTGCTTCCACATTTTTGTGGAATGTTTAGGGATCTCCAAACAGGGCCACTTAGGAGTGAATTTCCAAATCCATAAAATTCCTGAACAAACATCCTTTCAAACAGCAGTGATGACACTTAGGAAGTGACAGGGGTCTTCATCTAGTTTCTAATGGGCAGTGGCACCATGAGGCTGCCTTCTGTACCTGACAGACCTGTTGCAGCCACTGACAGGGACTTGTAAGCCTCAACAGGAAACAAGAGTGTGAGCAAGTTTCTTCCTCATCCTCACACCCCAGTGCCACCCCGTCCTTCAGAGATGAAAGGCTGGAGGCCACTGAGCAGAACTGTATAGGACTCACACAGCTGCTCTCCCTGTCTGAAAGGCAGATGAAGTTCTTTCATTTGTATATGTATGCATACTCTTACAGTAAGGATTTGGTGGAAATGTTAATAGCATGCAGCTGACAGAACTTAATTCTGACAACTCTTACAACTGTTTTTGAAAACAAGAGCTCTGGAGAAATGAATGAAAATGGGATTTTTTGCTTTCTGAGTAATTATAAGAAGGTTCAAATAACCTGTTACTCTGTCCCTTCTCTGCTGAAGTGTAAATATATGCTGGAAATCTTCACGCAGTCTGTCTTGTTACCTCTCAGGACATCCAAGGTGGCAGTTGACATTTTCTGTGTTTTTCTGACAGCCATCACTGGAGCCGGCCAGCTTCTTCAATATTTGATGCAAAGGAAAGCTTTGCTCCCACCATTAAGGAGGCATTCATATATCATTTTGCATATCCCTCTAGGGTGATTTTTTTTTTCAATACTGAAGTTGTTTCATTGCCCAAAAACTCAACATAGAATAAACTGAAAATTGTAAATCAGTGAGCCAAATGGAATTCTGTGAGGATCACTTTTGATCTTGATTCACCACAGGATTCACCTTGAATTACTGAGTCTTGGATAAACTGAAAGCAGTGCCTCTGATAAATGCTTGTAGAGTTCAACCAAACACTTAAAAACAGGTTTGTGAACTTGGATTAGTAGGCAATCACCCAAAGAGAAACAACAACGTAGGTAAAACTTTGGAGAAGCAATTCAGTTGTCAGTGATGGCTTCCTTTAGTCAGTCAGCTCCACCTCTATTCTTTTGTACAACTGTTGGATGTCCTTATTTATATTCTTAACCTCTTGCCTCGAAAACTCTCACAAATTTTGAAGACAACCTTTATTCTTTAACTTTTGTTTGAGCAGCTGGTGATGCATTTCTTTTTAGCTACACAGCTGGAGAGGATTGGTGGTTAGGGTCTTTCAGGTTATACAAAACTCCATTTCAGTGCTTCCCACAGAGGTTCAGACAGACACTTCGCAGTGTACCAAGTCAGCTGTAACTATGAGGCTCTTCCAGCAGAGATTGCGGAAAAAAAGGAATCACCTTCTGCTCTACTCATGAAGTACCTGCTCTCATGTTTTATAGAGTCCAGAGCCACAGAAGGTACTCTCCTGAGCTCTTCACTATGTCCCAGGGAGAAATAAGATTTGCATTGTGTTTTCATCCTCAGTGTTTCTTATTACAAAGTTGGGAAATCCCAATCTGAAGTGGGTCACATATAGGGCTTAGAGCTGTAAATGCTAGGAATGAGCCAAAAAGATAGGCATCATCGTGGTTACTGTCTAAATGTTTGGGTCTATTACAGCATGTAGTTACAGTGTACAGATTGCCAAACTACTTTTAATCAAACCAGTTCAGATCTTCAGTGCCATATAGCCACAGTGCCACAGACATTATGCCAGGCAATTTACATTGCCTCTGAGGAAGATAGGACATTTAGGCACACTGGAGTGTCTTTGTGCTAGGTTGCAATCTACAGTATGGTTATAAATACAGATGGAGGTTTTTTTCAGGCAGGGGTGGGGGGTAGTAGATCTTGCACACTTTTTAGCAATGTTCAGCACAATGAAATTAATAAAACCTTAAATGCAAGTAATTTTTAACTGGACTATGGATTCTCTTACTTGGAAGTAGGCTGAACTAGGTTAAGCATGTTTCTTCTTTCATTGACAAAGTCTCATTGAAAGCCAGTAGTAATCATGTGCCTAATGTAGTCACATGCCAGCACACAGAGGCTCATGTAAATCACACCACGCATCAATCTGTATTGTTAAGCACCTCCGTCCCAGTATATGACGGGCACCAAATTATTGACTTATGAAATAAACTTCATAAATTGCTAGGGAGCTACAATGCATGCATTTTTAAATAAAATAAAGAAATTTGGAGCTCATTATAAAATGTGTTTTTCTTAAAGTATAAACTGTTTTGAGATGATAGCAAGAAACAAACAAATTCTGTTATATACCAGGACTTGATTTTGCCTTTGATCAAATACAGTCTGCCTGATCCAGGATGTGTCTTTGCTGTTGTTGTGGCTAGCAAGCTGTCATGACAGTTTCACCCTAGGGAGTTCTTATACTCAAATTCAGAATCAAACCTTTTCCCTAAGTCTTCTTCAAGAGGATCTGTGAATTTCTAGCTATTGAGATTTTACAGCATTTGTTTTCTGGTGATAAATTTATTGTGCACTTTTTATTGAGCTTTGTATATTTTACATCTATGATAGATTAACCTGTTTCATATCTGAGTAAAAACAATGGTAACTTGTTTGGCATAAAAATCACATTTTTTTCTTCACTATTTGTACTGTGTACTTAGAATATCTTGATATTAGTATCTAAAAGGGTGAGACTGGCTTTTTGACCCAGACAATATTTACAACATAAGTCCTGTACAGATAATGTTAAGGGATTGATTTACTTCAAAGTGCAGGAATTAAAGCTTTTGCTCTCTCCTCTCTCTTTTTACCTCAGGCAGTTCTCAGGAATTGCTGTAAATACTCCATGGTATAGTATATAATTAGTACAGTGCTCTTCGTTCGACTCCTGAAGTCTTAGAGACAAAAGCATGAGCTGAGGCAGACATACTGAAGAGCTGTAACTAGTATCAGGGGGTCAATTTAGATATTTAACATTATTTTAACCTGGTTTTTATGTGCTCTGAATCCTCTCTCTTGTGTGTGTGTATTTTAAATACTTCCATAGTGATGATGAAATTGTTCTGAGTTGGCTCCTGAAACTTTATTGGCTCCTGAAACTTTATTGGCTCCTTTGGAGTAGGTTTAATCTCAGTTTACAGAGTGCAGCCTGAGATGTGCAAAAATCACCGAGCCTGGGCAGAAGTGTGTGCTACCTGTGAGCCTGGACCTGCACGGGACACATCCCTGTGCCTCTCCAGAACCACACAAGAAGGGAGGAATCTTTCTCACGTCATCCCTCCTTCCCCAGAAAAGCAATTAGTGCTTTTTTTAACCTTTGGTGAGGGGCTTCCCTGCTCCTTCCTCATGCTACAGTAGCTCTGCTGCTCAAGCAGCGGAAGAGTGGTAAGGTCATCAGGACAGGGAAGGACCATGACAAGAGGTTTATTTTTTCCATTTTGGGATTTTTTAAAGCATTAGATGATGTTGCATTGATGGTTGGACTTGGTGATCTTAAAGGTCTTTTCCAACCTTAATGATTCTGTGATTCTGTGAGCAGGACAAAGGCATGAGCCAGTAGAAATGAGAAAAAGTAGAATGGAGGTGACAAAAATGGAGGAAGTGTTGAAACATGCCTGTAAGGGTGGCAGCCCTGAGCCCCAGACGTGGTGATGTGAGGGGGCTGCTTCAAGGGTGGCAGCCCCACACAGGGAGAGCGGGGTCTGCTCCTGGAGCTGACCCACTCATGCGAGGGGAGCTCCATCAGGCAGGGCGGGGGGCTGCCTTGGGAAGGGTATTTTTAATGAACTGTTAGCAGTGGGTGGGGAAATTCTAGAAATATGGATGAATGTCTCCATCTCTTCACATGTCTCTGATCTGCAAATGACTAGTGATGGCTCATCAGAAGCTGTCACCAGTTTTGGGTCAGGGCCATTCCCATCGGCATGTAACAAAGTTTCTGGCAAGTCTTCTGCATGGCCTCTGCTGCAGTGGGCTCCAGAGCAACTGTTGCAATCTGGGGTTTCCACAGGTCTTTCTGTTTTGGGGAGTAAATGAGTCGAACTGCAGGATACTACTACGTACGGCTGCCATAGCACCTAGGCCCTCTGCCAGCCGGTGGACTTGGCACCACAGAGACACTCAGGTCCCCGTGTGGAGTCGGTGCTCACAGGCTTGCCTGTTCACGGCTGTGAAGGCGAAGTTTAATTTCCCATGTCTGGATGAGAGCTGAATCCTTTATGGCCCTCCCTGTTGCCAGATAGAGCAAAGAAACCGGGGCTGTGAACCCCACATCAGTCCATTTGCTAGGACTGATGGTGTGCCTTTGCAAGCACAGCTCCATGGCGGGCCCTGGCTGCATCTCCAGAGACACACACCCTCGGAGCAAGGTTGTCTGGCTGCACAAACCCTGCATTTTGAACGACCTCGGTCTCAACAGTTTTGTTGTTTTCCCATTGAAACCTGTTGCATTGTAAAATCCCATCCAGCTCTGCCGCGTGGCTCCCTGCCCAGGGCTGAGTTTCACGCAGAACTGAGGTGTGTGTGCCAGGTAAATCACGGACTGTTTTGGACGCCTAAAGGAGAAGGTGTAGGGGGATGAGAGTGGGGAGGAGAGCGGGCAACACCCACCCAGGCCTCTCTGTGGGAACAGTGGCGGGGAACAACTTTCAGACTTAGGAAAGAACATTAAGTTGGGTTTTAAAACATAGTAATGCAGAGCAATGAAAGTGGCAGGGAGAGGAATACTGGTGTCTATTCTCCAATTCAGTAAAGCACTGGGGCATATGTATTTAAGTCAATCTCTAGTCCAGAAACTTCTCTGAACATTAACAGGGACTTCAGCTTGTACTTTAAGTAAGAGTAGGTTTATGCTAATTGCAGTGTGGTATTTCTGTGTGGATCCTCTTGGAAGCAAAACCTCTGGGAAATACTTATTTTCTCCCTTTATAGCAGATTCTGTCCCCTTACTAGTGTGTGTTTGGTTTGTTCTTTTTGGTGGGCGGGGGGCAGAGGGAGGCATGGTGGAGTGCCTGGCAATTAAAGTTACTGACTGAATGCAATCCAGATTTAGTTCTTTCCGAAATGGGGTGGGGCTAGGTCATTGCCTTTAACATTTTGTCCGTAATGCAAATAATCATTATATTAAAGTATACTCCTCTAATAGAAACTGATACCAAGGCTATGTCAGGAAATGCCTGACCGCAAATGATGAAGCATCTCCTCTACTATAACACACTAATGCACTATAGTATCATGAGTTGATGTTAACCTTTCCTGCTTACTTTCATTTGCCCTTTTCAGGAATACAGTGCTAAAACCCAGTGTTTTTTAGCCTGTTGTGCATGGACCCCTTGAGATCCATGAACTCATCATAAAGGCTTCACAAAAGGAAACTGAGACACCTTCATGTATCATATGGCAACCATGTATGTGATGTTTTGACAGAGATCTTCATTTTCACTGGATTTTTTTCAAGTTCAGTGACTTCCTTCCACTCAGAATCATGCTTCTGAAATCTGTTTTGAAAGGTATTCTTGATCTATATCATCAGAGACAAGTCTTATCATTTAAAAGAAGGTTATATTTTTGCAGTCTAAATAAAGTTGGAATACAAGAGAGCGAGCTGAAACGCACATAAAGGTTTGTCTGTTAATAGCAGAAGACTCAAAAAAAATCTTAAATTTCATGACTTAGATTGTGTATTCTTATGTGATATCCTTATTATTTAATTTTTTATTTATAGCTAATCTACAGAGAGCTACTTTTTCAAAAAATTTAGCGGCCACTGGCTTCCTAGTGGGGAAAAAGAGAGATATAGAAACAGAGTAGTTTAAATGTTTAGATGATATCACTCAGGCTAGTATTTGAATGTTACAAGTACAAAGCATGGTTTTGTTGCTTTTTTTTCATCTTCTTACTAGTCAAATATATGCAAGAGTGCATCTGGCAGTTGTGCTCTTGGGAACCCGGGAAAAAAAGTCTACAGGCTTCTCAAACAGATTTAATTCAGAAGAAAAAGGAAAATATTTATGCTCTTGAGAAAAAGGTTTTTTCCTTGACTTTCACATACGCAACGGTTTCCAAAACAGGAAATACTTAGATTTGATTAAACACTTGGCTGTCACATTTCAGTCTGTGTTCAATTAAAAAATTCAGAGAGATTCTCTAGCATTATTATAATCTACTTTTTCCATATCTAGGCATTTATATTATCAAATAACATCTGCTATGGCTTAATAACTGTGTCAAATGATTGTAAAAGCTTTATTGTCGGTGAATTTTCTGATAAAAAGTTTTAGAGTTACAGCAGGGAAAGTACTTATGCTGAAAGGATTGTATCTCCTATTTCACACTTTGTAGAATCATAGGATAGTTTGGGTTGGAAGGGACCTTTAAATGTCATCTAGTCCAATCCCCCTGCAATGGGCAGGGACATCTGCAACTAGATCAGGTTGCTAAGAGCCTCATCCAACCTGACCTGGAATGTTTCCAGGGATGGGGCAGCTCTCTGGGCAACCTGTTCTCATGTTTCACCACCCTCACTGTGAAAAAAATTCTTCTTTATAGAGTGTCTAAATCTTTTACTTTAAAATCATTACCACTGTCCTATCACAACAGGCCTTGCTAAAAGGTTTGTCCCCACTTTTCTTATAAGCCCCCTTTAAGTACTGGCAGGCTGCAATAAGGTCTCTCCACAGCCTTCTCTTCTCCAGGCTGCACAACTCCAACTCTCTCAACCTGTCCTCAGAGGAGAGGTGTTTCATCCCTCTGATCATTTTGGTGGCCCTCCTCTGGAGCCGCTCCAACAGGTCCATGTCTCTCCTGTGCTCAGGACTCCAGGTGGGGTCACCAGAGAAGAGAAGAGGGGCAGAATCCCCTCCCTCAACCTGCTGCCCACGCTTCTTTGGATGCAGCCCAGGATAGGGTTGGCCTTATGGGCTACAAGCGCACATTACTGGCTCATGTCCAGCTTTTCATCCACCAGTCCCCTCAAGTCCTTCTCGGCAGGGCTGCTCTCAATCCCTTCATCCCCCAGCCTGGTCTGATGCCGGGGGTTGCCCTGACCCAGGTGCAGGACCTTGCGCTTGGCCTTGTTGAACCTCATGAGGTTCACACGGGTCCATTCCTCGAGCTTGTCCAGGTCCCTCTGGATAGCGTCCTGTCCCTCAGGCGTGTCAACTGCACCACTCAGCTTGGTGTCATCTGCAAACTTGCTGTGGGTGCACTTGAACCCACTGTTGATATGTCATTGATGAAGATATTAAACAGTACTGGTCCCAAGACAGACCCCTGAGGGACAGCACTTGTCACCTATATCCATCTGGACATTGAGACATTGACAACTACCCTCTGGAGCCAATCATCCAACCGTTTCCTTATCCACTCAACAGTCCACCCATCAAATCCACATCTCTCCAAATTAGAAAGAAGGATGTTGTGGGGGACCATGTCAAAGGCCTTACAGATGCCCAGATAGATGGCATTCGTAGCTCATCCTTTGTCCACTGATGCGGTCACTCCATCCTAGGAGGCCACTAGGTTGGTCAGGCAGGACTTGCCCTTGGTGAAGCCATGCTGGCTGTCTTGAACCACGTCCCTGTTCTCCATGTGCCTTAGCATAGCTTCTAGGAGGATCTGTTCCACGATCTTCCCAGGCATAGAGGTGAAGCTGACTGGTCCGTAGCTCCTAGCATCCTCCTTTCTACCCTTTTTAAAAATGGGTGCAATGTTTCCCTTTTTCCAGTCTTTCTTGCTTCCTCGCCTGTCCCTTCTGAACAGCTTGGAGCCATCGATAGCCACACTCCAGTCATGGGATTCACCTCACCACGTTTTAGTAACGGCAACCAGGTCATAGCTTTCTAGCAGAATGGTGGCTTCCAACTCCTCCTGTTTGTCACTCATGCTGCGTTCATTGGTGTAGAGGCACTTCAGCTGGGCTGTCAGCTGTGTAACCTTCTTAGAGGAACACCCCTTAATTCCTTTGAGGTGTTTCACAGACATTTGCAGTTATGTTTTCAGATAGTATGCTCAAGTGGCCTCTTTTTTACTTTTTTTTTTTGGATGGCTGCTGATGTGAATAGCTTGTAAGTTCAGCAACATAGATTGCATGGATTTTCTTCATAACATCCACTGCTAAGAAGTGGTTAGTATGAATCTAACTCTTATTATTACTCATTTTGACCTAAATTAGAGATGTCTTGGTTGCTCATAAGTTAGCTACACTAATATATAACCAGTTTAAGTGAGAAAAATGGCATGCTGCTTTTGTCAACAACAAATTTAGCATGGTCTGTCCTGGGCAAAACAATAAATTCATGCTCAGTAACGGTAACACAGTTAACCCTTCCTACAAATGCAAAATTTAAAAAAAAATTTTTCTGCTGTCAGTATACAAATGAAGGCAGCTGCTTTGAAGTCCTGATCAGTATTAAACAAGGATGTTGTTCATATCAGATTATGCTTAGGTCTTGTTTGTTGTGTATCTACATTTTTCCAGTATTTTGTCATGATGGGTTAGTTTAGAAGGACTGTATCAAAATAAGGAGCCAGAGTCACTGTTAGCCTGAGATTTTCTGTGAGAAACAGAAGTTAAAAGATAAACCTTACATGAGCTTTTATCAAATTTATCAAAGCATGTGTATGAATAAAAGAAGTATAATCCTTCATTGTGGAATGCCAATATGTGGACACCAAGTTATCTCTAATCATCTTTTAGTGCTAATCATTTCGTAACCTTTTTCTAGTGTCATCTTGACTACTTGGTTCTAGTGCATTTCAAATCACATCTCTGTGTGACAGAAATCTTTCAAAATAAGGTTTTACACATCAGTTGTTTACACATGAGACTATCTTTTCTTCTAAAGAAATAGATTTCATGCTGATTTGATTCTCAGCATAATTTAGAAGGCACCGGTAATGCAGTGAGACAAAAGCATTTTGGGTCCAGTGGTCTGAATATTAGAGCTCCGCTTGTATAATAAGGATGCTGTATATTCTTTTGCTGAGTGTCATACACTTAGCTGTGGTTCTGTCTGTCTTCTTTGGATATTGCACATCTGAGTAGAAAACAGTGCCTTCATATTCAGCCATCCACTGTTATCTTTGGTTTTGTGTTAGTATACTGGATCAGGTGGACATCCTAAAAATTGCCTTGCTTTTTGTTAAGTATAAATGCTCCTTTGAATGACCTGGATGTTTCTGGAAGTCTGTAGATATCATATACAAAATTTGTCTTTTGAAAGCTTGCCTTTTGATCCAAGATCAGATATTTGCTCACAGTTATTTTAATACATATTCATCTTAAATTATTCTTCTTACATGGAAAATCTTATTCTGCAGAGCCACATTGAATAATGGTATAGGAATGTTGCTTGGCAGAGATTCCTACCCTCAATCTAATTAATTAATAATCAGATTTTTTGGATGCAGTTTTTAGTTTCTACATTATATACGGAAAATGCATGTCTGTCTGTCTGAAAGTACTAAAAATTCCACAAATAGCGTCATGTTTCACTTCCTTTTTAAAAATTATTTTCTGAAGTTGCCAGAATTCCAGTTAAGTTTGACATCTTGCTCTTTCTGAAAAGCATTATTAAAGTAATTTGTTGAAATTTTGACTGCTGTTTCACTGAAATCATCACTTTGGATGATTTCCTAATGTAGAAGGCAGACATCTTTCAGTCAAAATGGACTATTTCTTGGAAACTTCATAGTTCTCCTTTAATTTAGATATAACTTGTATCTTGTGTAAGTTTTAATATTTAGTCATATTTTTACAGTTAGCATCAAAATGTTCAATATTTACCAATAATTTCATACTGAAGCTGCTGTAACATTTCCAAGGTCAAAGTATTTTTTTCATTTTTCTGTTACCATTAATTTCAATATTTCAAATATTTATTTTTTGTACTTGCTTTAGTATGACCCTTTGCTAGTACAAGACACATATCCCCAGAGAGGGGGGGTTGTGCTCCATTGTGCTAAAAGCCTAGGAGGAACATTCGCAGGCTTTCAAAAATGTAATGCAGTAAATGAGAGAGCATGAGCTCATTGTGAGGAGAGTGACAGAACTGCTTTGTAGAGGTGTGTTGGCCCAATTCATCTCATGTTGGACTCAACAGGAGACCTTTGATTACATTCTGTATGCCAAATTTAATCCCTTTTAATCATTTAAAGCAATTTTAAAAATACATGAATTCTCATTGATTCTCTATCTAGACATTTCTAGCTGATTTTCCTAGGCAGATTGCTACAGAATTGGGGATGAGCAGGAAAACCACCTCTCTAACTGTTCATAAGAATTACCTCTTGGCATTTAATGAATGTGATGATTAAATTAGATCAACAAAAAGAAGCAGGACCATGCACTTTAGCTGACATTTTCTAAAGAATTTTGGATTTTATATGTGTGAATATGTATAAGGACTCTCGTAAGCAAAAAACCATAGTTGATTTACCAGTAGACAGATAACTATGGAAAAATTCCTTCATGCAAGCTTTGACTGTGTATAAGTATAAATTCTAGATGCAACAACTTAATGCAGCTGTAAGTCTTTCTGTCCTCTGTTGCTGAGTGGTGGGTTTACAGTGAGTTTTACACACACAGATGCAAGGTGCAATTTTAAATTTTAGTGAGATCTAAATGCTGTGGTGTGGTTAACCAGGACTTGGTCTCCAGAATTTTTTAGATAATAGTATATAACAAAGACAATTTTATCTTAACAACATGATTGCATTTCCAAGAAGGTTGAACACCTTCATCATTTTCTTGTTTGTATTCTTTAAACTGTGTTGCTTATGGAAGTTTGCAACAGAGCACAGGTAAACATTAATGGAATTGATGAAAAACTTTAACTCCAGAGAAGAAAACATTTCAATGTGTTCAGCTTCTATACAAAATGCGAATCAAACTGTGCTATGCTTCTCTTGTAAAAGGAGAATGGTCTCCTAAATTGTTAGTGTGCCAGTTTGTAGCAGACATCCTAAATATTTTCTGTAAAACTTTCTATTATGGAATAAAGTATATGAAGATTAATGTTGGCAGTATGAACCACCCGCAGTCTTCATTTATATGAGATATGTATAGGAATGTAGATAGATTAATTTTGTGTTCTCAAAATTTCTCTAATACCTGCATGCTATTAACATTTTCAATAAATCTTTATTGTAATAGTATGCATACCTTAGTGGATGTGCTACCTTTTAACATCAACTATATAAAATTTTCAGGAATTCATATTATTTGATGAATCAAACTTATAGTATAACTACAGTTAAAGTATAGCAAATATGAGTTTTATTTCAGTTCTCCATGTGTAAGAAAAAGTAAATTAACACATACTTCTCCCATGCAGGGAGTACTGAATAAGTTCTCATTTAATCTCCCTTCCTGTCTGATGAACACAAATGCTTGGCAGTCAGAACTGTGAGTCAAAGATAAAGGAAGATTTCTTATCCTAGCCTGGTTTATTTAAATTATGAGCTAAAGGAGGGAATGTGAATCTTGAAGAGATCATTTTGTAGTTAATGAAGCAGTTTTAACAGCCAACGAGATCTATGTTCAGTGATTTAAATGGCCGCAGGAATGTTAAAAATGTATGTGATCATAAGAATTCTTAGCAGAACATCTTATTTAAGTAAACTTTTCTTATGTCTGCTGCTTTCCCAAGTTAGATTAATAATCCATTAATTTAAGATTTCAGAAACTTTTTCTCCTCAGGTACACAAAGAATTTAACAAGGACAGCCCAACCATCGTTAAATACCGTGTGGGGGTCATTCAGATACTTTTAAATCTATAGTGGCATATTGAAAAGGTGTGAAAATACTTCACAAGTCTATTAAATTTGCTCTTCTGTGGGTGTCCTGAAGAGAGTGGAGGAAGAGTAGTATTCTCTCACTGTATTTATGTCCACAAATTACACTGTCAACACATTTTCAAGGTGCAAATGACATGTAGAAAAAGGAAAACTATACACACAAACAAAGAGGAGAGTATATCACTAGAGTATTTTCATGGAATTACTGACCAAGCAATATCTAAGCCATAGGGATAGATGCAGCATATTGCATGTTGAATATTTTTTCATCTGACAAATTAAGAACTCTTTCTTCCTCCAAGCCTAATGGAAATCAAAGCCTGTAGCTAATATCCAAAGTAACAGAGGCATGGGACCCCATGTCATGGGACAGATTAATTTTTCGATTCCGTATGAATAAGTCACTGAGACCACCGCGTGGTCCTGTGTGTAAGCCGTATCTTACATCCTTTGCCTTTGAATTCTGGCTGGACAAACAGCATCTCAGGCAGTGTCCAGGCAAACAGACTGATCAGCGTGCACCATCGGAGGGTGAGCAATAGCTATGGTACTGTATTTCTGACTATTTCTAATTTTGCTGTCTGCTTTGCCCTGCCTTGCTGTCAGCGTGACTGTAGACTTAACTGTACAAAAAGTAAAAAAAGAAACCATGTCTCCTCCTCACCTTTCCTCTGGGCTGTGCTGAGGTGTGTGTTGATTACAGGTAGAGATTAAACTTCAGAAAACGTAGCAAGAACTTGATGTTGCAGAAACATCAGCGTATCAACTCAGTAAACGTATAATGACTTGACTGTTTTAGGGCTCCTCATGATTGAAAAAGTCTTTGAGTCATGCTGTCCTCAGAATAAATATTGTGTATAATATTTATATACATATAATATATAAAGAATAAATAACTCTTTCTGTAATAATAGCTGATTGATCACTTCATTGCAAACCAATAACTTCCCAGGCATACACTGCTTTTTTTAAGGTTTAATAAGAGAATATTATTTACATTGTTCTCATGCCAGTTCAGTTTCCATTGAAAACCTAAATACACGACGAGACCTCCAATCCAAAGTTTTCATTTGGGGAAGAGGCCAAAACCCAAATCCTGAACTGAGCTGTTTTCATTTCACAAGCAGGAGTTTTAAGGCTGCTTCTGTGCTCCAGGCTGTGCATGACAGTGTAACCAGAAGTGTGCAGCCAAATTCTTACCCCTGAGACTCCGAGGACATGGGAGTTGTCATAGTCAGTCATAGTGTAAAATACAGGTGAGGCAAGGCTCATTAAGTTGCAGCAACCCAATTTATTAGACAACTGCTACAGCTGGAAAATCTGTTTACCTCTCTTTAACTTGCCTTACCAGGTTTAGACACCATTAAATCAGGCAGCTTTTCCCAGTGCTCCACTGAAAATATATGAACATCCAGACACTGCCTTCTGCTTCTTGCCCATTTTTCCTTAAGCCAAAACCAGAATTCTAACAATTTATAGGGAATAACCTTATTGTAGGGATGAAATTCTATTCTTAAATTTAAAATAAAGCACAGTATAACTTCATTTGTACTGGAACATATAGTTATCAATTGCAACAGAGATTTTGTGGCTTCATATACCACAGTGATTTGACATCCCATGGTGATATAATTACTATATGCATTACAGATCTGCAGGAAAAAAAGAAAGCAATGACAGTACTATTTGTCTGATTTCCATAGGGGAAAATATCTTTGACATCTGTTTCTGCTTGAAAAAAAAAAAAAAGACTTTTCTGACAGTCTTTGCATGACATTTTTTCTGACAGACTTTGCATGACATTAAGCTAAACTGCACAGTAAAAGTAAGATAATCTCCTTTATAATATACCTTTGAATAAACACTAATGCTAAAAGGAAGAAAAAAATACAGTTACCAGTATAATTTTAACACTATGTTCTTTTTTTTTATTTCAGTATACCTACTGTAAGTGAACACTGTCTAGGTTAGTGACTGATTTTTAGACAGCATCTTACATTCAAAGATGAACTTGATTCTGCAACCTCAGGCAACTAAAATTCAGTAAGGCATGGTGTCTATTATGTTTTCTCTATTTGTTTAATAATGTACATATCTAGGCAGTCCCAATTAGGTTTCAAAGTTCAGATCCCTGCTGGGTCTTCTTGCAGTCTCTGGGCAGATCTGAGCTGACAGTGTTACCTCATACTATTTCCAACATTCTGTCTTACATATTTTTGTTTCAGTTACTTCCCTGATTGTGAGGAAAATATAGACAACAAAGTGATAAAACCTTGCATCCTTTTCATCCTGGCAATTTGATTACCATTTAAAATGAGAATTTCTTTGTGACTGAAAAGTTCAAAGTTTGTCTTTTCCCTTTTAGCATTGCTGTATAGCAGCATTCTGAGAGAATAAGAACTTCTTGGCATATATGAGATGCATCAGTAATAATCCTGTTTGCAGAAATCCTGCAGTGGTAGAAAATGTTGACATTCACACTAAAAACTAGTGGCAGTTTTGCAGACTTTTTTATAAATTACATTTTTATGATTTTCCTTGTAAGATTATCCCAATGAAATGTTGACTCATTATTCTGTTTTCACTCCATTGTTTTTCTGGTTTTGTTTTACAATCCCCTGATTATACTTGACTCTTAAGAAAAGCTTTAGAGAATGCCCTGTATTTGCAGTGTGAATTACGATTGTGCCAGTGTGCATAACAACTACATTATAAGTATTTCCTCAGCCATTTGATAAAGACTCAAATTAAGAGAAATAATTACCAGTACAATTATATATAATTATGCTATATGCAATTTCGTTTATCTCTAACCTTTTCTTGCCACAATGTGTTAATTGTTGAAGAATGAGTTTTTAGCTGACTGTTTTGAAGTAAACATGGATTTTCCTGTGCTTGATGACAGATTTTGCTCAAATTAAGTTTTATCAGCATGTTTTCTCACTGGAAAATAATGTAGTTTAGCTGGTTCAAATTCAAAACAAGCCTCTCAGATTAAGACTTTTTTTTCTAACATGGAGTTTGTCTTTGGTTAGAGATACTGTTTGCTCGTAACAATGCTACTTCCTTAAATATAAATTATCTATACCTGCGCAAACATAGATAATTTGTATTTATACAGTAAGAGAGGTCATAGAATGACAGAACAGTTTGGGTTGGAAGGGACCTTTAAGGGCCATCTAGTCCAACCCCTCTGCAATGAGCAGGGACATCTTAACTAGACCAGGTTGCTCAGAGCCCCGTCCAACCTGACCTGGAAGGTTTCCAGGGATAGGGCAGCTACCACCTCTCTGGGCAACCTGTGCCAGTGTTTCACCACCCTCATTGTGAAAAATTTCTTCCTCATATCTAGTCTATATCTACCCTCTTTTAGTTTAAAACCATTTCCCCTTGTCCTATTGTAACAGGCCCTGATAAAAGATCTGTCCCCATCTTTCTTATAAGCTCCCTTTAAGTCCCGGAAGGCTGCAATAAGGTCTCCCTGGAGCCTTCTCTGCTGGAATATATAGCTGCTGGATTTTTTTTCCTAACCCAGAAACTGGCTAAACACAGCAGATGCTTTCCCAGAGAAGCACAAAGCCTTCCAGAACATTGGGTGAGGACCCAGTGTCTCCAAGAGGGAGCAGTGCAAATTCTTGGCACTTATTTAGCATAAATATTAGCTGTGGGCTAATCAGTCTGTAGCAAAACACCCCAGGAGGTAGAACAGCTAAGACGTGCTTGTTTACTTTGTTTGCTTAGAGCAAGTATGTATGTACCTGCTATTCTCAAGAACTGCACCTACACTGTCTTGCTTTGTAAGGATTCATCAGCGCTTTATAAAGAGCAAAGGAGAACAAGGGATCTAGAAAAGAAAGGGCTGTTTATTTTGTATCTTACAAATTAAGAAATGCTCTGTGGTGCTCCATTGATGCTGCTTCTGACCTGAAGTACTCCACAAGACGATGTTATCTGGTCACATGCCTCTCAAACGGTACACAGTTTTGCTGACCAGGAGAGGCTACATATAGCACAGTCTGTATGGCAATATTGCTGTTTATAACAGATCTTATTTGGTATTTTCTTTATGTTGCCCTCAAATAGTCCCTTGATACTTTAAAGCAATCCTCGCATGTTGAACAGTCATGTTAGCTGGGCTTTTCAGAGACTCTGAGACTAAATATTTCTCTTTCTCTACTTGTGTTAGGGAATTCTTGTCCTATTCCAGATGAAATTCTGATTTTAGACAGTCTCTCTGAGTAGCCTTGTGTCTTAGATGTACGTAATACTGATTACTTGTAGTTCTTTATTCAGTATGCAATCTACTAGTG
Organism: Phaethon lepturus; assembly: GCF_000687285.1. NCBI lineage: Eukaryota > Metazoa > Chordata > Aves > Phaethontiformes > Phaethontidae > Phaethon > Phaethon lepturus. The sequence goes on along the minus strand of NW_010525341.1, from coordinate 47,438 downwards.
TACTTCTGTTGAAGGTATGCAAGGAATGAAGCTGGGGTATTGTTTTTTGCCTCTCTGCACACCAGGTATTTGGGACAACACTTTGACTCCACAATGGAATAATAACCTATGATTAAAGGAAATTCTTAGGATTTGAGAGATCTGGATCATCTTTCTTGTTCAAGTTCCATAAAGCTTTTGTTTGAATTTAGGATAAGTATTTTTTTTGTTTAACACTGTTTTTGCAAGTGGCTGCAGATTTTGTTTCCCCAGCCTGTGTTAAACTCTGAAATCCAACACTCACTTTAGTTGGCAGAACAGTAGCTATTCCCAGCACCTGAAAACAGAACCCATAATATCTCAAAATGGGAACTGCAGCTCTTTTCTTTTTAAGTTCTAGTTCACCTTCATAAAGCGGGAGAGCAGTATTTATCTTCTGTATGTGGGCACTGCAAAAAGGTCAGTCAGAGCTGCATTAAGATTTGGTTTTAAATAATTAGGAATATGTTAGGAAAATATGCAAACGAAGATAATAAACTTACAGTTGCATTTAGGTTAATGTACATTGCTTGTATATCATTATCATCTCTTTATGGGAATGTCCATGGTAGGACGCAAGGTATTAATTTATAACCTGGTAACTGTAGTTAACAGCATTGAGCTGACCGACTGTGCAGAGTGGTGCAAGGTAGCTGGCTGAGTTGAATCATTGAATGTGTTCCTGAGCAGGTGCTTGTGAGCAATTGTTTGGAAAGTGTCCAGTTTAATCAGGATAAACATTGAGGACGTGTATCTCACAGGTATATAGGAAAGAAATTTGAAACATTTCTTCACACAAATGATTTGCAGAGATTTAGCTTGGTCATAAACTGAACCAAATGCCACATATCTGCCCAAAAACAGGAAAGGAAGTCAAGATGACTCCCTTAATATTAATGAAAAGCTTATTTTTTTTTTTATTAGAAATAGTAGCTTCAACCTTTTTGAGGAAAAAAGTGCAAGCAAAGGCAACATAGCAGGTTGCTTGGCAGCTGTTGAGACGAAGGGAAAGCACAAGTTCTAAAGGACAGAGAATTCGCATATAGTCACCAGTACTCCATAGGGACGTCCCATGGTGGGAGCAGTCATTGTGTATCCCTGCCAGTCTCTCCAGAAAGACCGTCAGGCACCATCTCCCTCTGTGGATGTGGATGCTATAAGCAGAAACAAGCAGCACGGTGCTCTTTCTCAGCCTACCTGCACCAACACTCTACTTGGTGACACCTACCTACTAGCGTAGGAAGGAGGTGGGAGAGAGTCACAAATTCTAATTACAGTCCCTGATAAATTTGCCTATAGAGCTTGCTGCTGCTAGCAGGGCTGTGATTAGAACAATTCAAAAGCTCTGGGGCTCACCTTTGAGTTAATAGCCAGACGCTCCAGGCCTGGGGCCATATGCTTCTTGAGAGTCAGATTTACCAGGATCACTCTGGCTAATCAATATCCATCTCTGTGGATAATCAATATTATCTTCAGTCCATTCCATAATTTGCATTTGTTATTACGGTGACAGAAGGTGGTAAAAAATGCTGATTCTTTTTGCATCGCTTAAAATTTTCCAAGCTTTTTGTGGTGATGGATGTGCCGGTATCAGATGTTGTAGCTCTCGAAAATCTTCCACTTACCTCACTAATGTATTCTGTTTTTCTCAAAGGAGCCTTTGAAATGGCTCCAGTGAGTTTGAACACCAGAATTTTAATAGATGATATGATAGCTAATTGAACAAAAACATTAGTCAAGTTCTATTAAGTATGGTATATGCAGAACTAAATTCCAATAACAAATGTAGCTTTAAAAACTTTAGTAAATGCAAAAATGCATTATGCAAAATGTTCTTGACAGTGTATTATCAGGTATATCCCTTCTCCAAAAACTATACAATATTAGACACAAAATACTCTAAAAAGAGCTAGTTTGCTAGACACCCTAAAATCTAGAGACTATGCTTGTTATGAAAACACAGATGATCAGTTATTTTAATAGGTTACAACTGAAAAGGAATTGCAGATAGGATTTTTTGCAGTTCAGACATAGCAGCAAGATGTTAGTAATAGTTATTTATAGGTTTATACTAAAGTAACGATGTTCTAGAATTGCTTCTACAAGAATGGCAGAACTCAATGAAAGATTATGTGTATTTTATGTCTCATTTGAGCTGTAAGCACTTCTGGTATTTGGTTTGTTTTCAGAAGAACTTGTGGAGAACTGCGCTTTTTAGTCAGAGGCTAGAATCATGTCCCTGAAGTATATTTGAGTTTAGGAGGATGGAATTACAACACCGTTATTAAATTGTCATGTCATATGTGCACAGAATGCTATGGCAGAGTGAGAAATTGCAGCAAAATAAACAAATTCCATTGTGAAGTTTGAACTTTAAATATGAGTTATATTTAATGCACAGCGTATCACAACTTGAAAACATCCCAAAATGAACCAATTTTCTATATGCTTGTACAATTTCTTTTAAACTAGATCTTGCATCTAGACTTAGACTGAGCATTAAAACTTCTTCGTTTTAACCACACTAACTACAAAATTAATGAACATATTCTTTGTTGTTTCCCTCCATGCCTGGTATTTTCATGGTAAAGAAGCAGCAATCAATTATCTTCATTTAGTTGTCACAGGTAACGCATGTAAAACTATTGCTTTCCTTGCAGGTCTGAGGTCGCTGAGAGCAGCTCTGTGCTGTGCTGCGGCACAGCTCCTCAGGGCAAACTTGCTCATCATTTCAGAAGAAGGCCTAAGGCCAGCGACAAGATTCACAAGCATGCAAAGTGAATACTCAGTGGGAACCCCCTGAGAATAGAAAATTCTTTAGAACTAAGTCTGAGATGAAAACAAAGTTAATTTAGTGGCTACAAAGAGAAAAAAGACCTAGGCCAGGACAGCTAAGACTTACCTTAAAATACCCTGAGCTGTCTGTCTGTGGCATCCAAAGTTATTACTTATTTTCCCCACCTCAGGATCTTAGGTTTCAATCTTTTGTGTGTATGTACACATTTAAAAGGAAAATATCTTTTCAGAAATTGTATCAGAAAAAACAAAGACTGTTTTTTTCCTCAATGGTTAAACTGCCCTATTAATGTCAATTTTTAATTTTATCCTTTGGATTTCTCATTAGCTTTACAACATGTCTAGATTATTTAATTATTGTATTTCAGCTTGTAGATGACATTAGATTTAAGAGCTTTTGCTGGGCTCTTGCAACTTGTCGCTACATTTTGCCTGAAGCTGCTTTTGTATAAAATAATCTTCCCATAGTTAACATTCAGGATACTCTGCAGAGCATCTTAAGAAGACTTAAATGCTAAATAACTGTCACATAGTAAGTCTTAGTATTATTGCACTAAATTACATTGCAAGCAGTGTGATAAACAACATCATAATACTTTGACACATTCATCATTAATTATAACTGAAATCTAATCTCAGCTGGATTTTTTTCAGTAATTATATCCCGTAAAGCAAACATTAACATATACAGGGAAGGGAGGGTGGAGGAAAGAAGTCTTCCAAAAGCATAGCTGATATATCAAAATACTGAATGGCCTGACAAGTTTTACTAGGTTTTATATGGGGTTTTCTAGGCATATTAAGAGATTAAAATATCAGAAATATATTTGGAATTCATTATGTGAATAATTATTTCAAATGCAAAACTTTGCAGTGACCTACTGGTTGTGTCATTTTAAGATGGCATGTGAGACTTCTGGATGAAATCCCAGGTTTCACCTCTCTGACATAGTAGACTAGTGTTGAACTAAATTTAAAATCGTGGATTCCTCTGACCACCAAAATACTGGATGGGTGGTATTTTAAGCTTCATACTGTTATGCTTTCTGTATTTCCCTAAAAACTGTATATAGTATTTGTGAATGGCAACTCCATGTACCTTTTCCCTCCAAATACATATTTGTTTTCCACTGGGGAACTTTCTGCTGTCAGGGAGCTCCCAGCCTGTTAATGCAAACTATTTTCCTTTGTACTGGGAAATTCGAGAGTCTGACAGCCAAGCTGTGGGCAGCAATGCTGTGTGCTGCTTGCCATCTCCCTGTGATACAACCCCGCAGCACCCTTTCAGCTGTATCAGAGCCTATGTCAACTCAATGAATGTGAATTTTATTTTTGTTTTGTTTTCTATTTTTCTAAGACTCTGTTTTTGCAAAGTACTTCATCACTTGTATAGCGCTAAACATACTTTCAAGTGCGATTACACTTTCCTCTGTATATATTATTACGCATTCCTTGAATGCAGCGCTACCTGCTTTCTGCTGTATTTACTTCTCTCCAGTGGTTAGCAAATCTACAGAGACAGTATTATATCTGGAGCAGCCTCAGCTGGTTCTTTCATTGGATATTTCTGCTCATACCAGACATCTTCACTGTCTATTATTTTACAAACCTCAGTTACCTGGCTGCATGTCCCTAAAATATCTATATACTGTACCTGAAACAACGAAGTAGTAGAAGAGCAAGTATTTTCATTTTAGCCCTTGTTAGTCTTCAGTTGGTAAACTGTGAGAAACTCTACCCTGGTGGGCTTTTTGTAGACAACATACCTATTTTTCTGTGGTGGAGGATGCAATGCTGTGAAACTTGAATGCAGTCATTTTGTCTCATACTTACTGTTATGTTCTCTGTAGCATATATAAAGACTCAATATATTTCCAACCAGGAGGATTATACACTCATTAAGAGCTAAATTTTGAAAGTACTTTTATTGGTAAGAGAGAATAGATGACTTACTGCATTGGTGCATGTTGATTTTTTCAAATTAGTATTTTGTATTACTATGTTACAGTACAATTTTCCTTTCTTGATGATTCTTTTATGTCTGGTATGATTGAGGCAGAGAGAATTTATGTACTTTTACATGAAAAAATCATTCATGGAGGTGGGTATTTTCATTTTTACTGTGTTAACATCATTTTATAAAATCACACAGCTGTCAAGATCACCTTTTACTTCCGTGACAATTCACTAAATAAAATTATCTTTTTGTTCCTCACCACCATCACCAGAGACCCTCCTTACTGGAAGCACATGGAACTAGTCAAAATGCTATACTGTCAGGCTGGTAGAGCATGCATGCAAATTTATAAGAAAAAAGCTATTCAGTAAGTGCATTTCTTTTGCCCTTGTCTCAGTAGTCTCTTTATACAACTGATGTTGTGCAAGACAGTGCCACCTTAACTGCATGTGAAATGAAAGAGACTTGGTCAGAGGAAAATCAAGAGGGATGACTCCAAGGTTTTTAGAGGCTCCCAAAGTTACAAACTTCTGTATTTATGTAATTTTTATATGCAGTTTCCTGAAGTGAGAGGTGTTGCTATTTCAGCATTTCCATTTATTGGATGCTTAAGAGGGACAAAAACCTCTGGGTCATATAATCAACCCATTTGCTGTCAAAGACACCCATACAATGTAGTCCCTTCTTTATATTGAGCCAGTGTGCAGAATGAGGGGGAGACCTTTGGCAGGGAAGTGAGGGCATGTTTGTTGGTTTTGATTTGTTCCTGCTACTCCCATTGGAAAAATGTTCTATAATTTTATGTCTCGGATGGACACAAGACTTCTGATCTGCAGTCTGTATTATCTTGTGGTCAGTTTGGTCATTTATCTGCATTTTGTCCTGTAGCTTAAACAGCTCATTTTCCTCCCTGGTTATTACCCACCTCTTCCATCTCTAGAACTACCAAGAGCAATACTACGTAGCTTTGAATTTCCATACTAAGTGAACTGAACACTTTTATAAGATGGGCTTTTCTTTTCTCTGATTATCATACACAGTATGCCACAGAAAATCTTATCAGACCTTTATTAATAGTGTTAATATTTTTCTATCTGTAAGTCCTAGCATGTTTTCTTGTCTGTCATGCTGATGGCTGATAACTGATCTGACCAACTAATAAATCTGATGTTTCAGATGACACTCTTCCAGTTCATGGCAGAAGTTAATGTCAAGAATCCCTAACTGCATGATAAAGTTTATGCATGATGATGTACTTACCATACATTATAGCATATGATATATTTCATCTTGCTTCTGTTTTTAGGGTTTACAACTTTATCTGTTTCTTACTGTACACAATATACAGCCCCATCTTCTACATTGACAGTCTCCAGATTTCATTTCAGCAGCCTGTTGTATCTTCACATTCCTACCTTTTATGCCAGGAGCATTACTGAAACTACTAAAAGAGACACTTGTCCCAAAACCAGTGTTTGAGGAACTAAACAGGTAACCTTTTCCCAGCTTAAAAGTTCCCCTTTCAGCACAATTTCTTAGCCTACTGTAGCACTCTTCAATAATCGTTATTCTGTAATAGCTTCTCATATGGCAATAGAGCTAATGTTTTACTGAAATCCAGATAAATTAGTTCTGCATTTTCTTGCCCTAGTAAAATAGTGAGCTCTTAAAAGGGCAGCTTCGCTGGACTTGATTTTCCATTTGCACAATCCATGGTGCATTTGAATGTGCTTTTATTTACTCATTTAATTGTCCGTTTATTCAGAACTTTTTTTCAGGGCGTACATAACACCAAGGTCAAGCTAACAGATGTGTTGCTGCTTGGATCACTCTGTTTCCTTTCTTTAGTAGAAATATTGTGTTTTCTGTTTTCCATTCCTGATTTGACAGATTTGTTTACTGGCCTGTGTTATTGGACTTGGGAGTTTTTCATGCCAAGTTCTTACTATTCTGGGACGTACTTTGTCTGTCTGCCTGTGTTCAAGTACATTAAAACCTTTGAAGTGAGTTTCCACACCAGTTGCAATAACTTCCATTTTCACACTTTCCACACACTTTCAGCCTTGAGTCACCCTGTCCTGACCTATGTTTTTCATCAGAGTCCTTGTTAAAATCTGAAGCCAAGTAGTCATTTAGTTTTTAGGCCGTTTATCCTCTTCCAGCTCTTTGCTTATTGAATAATAATAGTTATCCCTTTCTTTTTATTCATATTTCTGATTTCATTATGTATTATGTGTATTATTTTATATTATCTATATTATTTTATATTCTTTCTATTTTCCTTTGATTTTATATAAAGAATAGTTTGCTGTTCAGTTTAATGTGCTTTATCAAGGCTTGGCTCTTGGGAATTCTCACTTTATCCCTGTGCTTTCTGTCTTTCCAAAAGTAGCTTCCTTAGCTGAGCAGCACTTTTTCTGATTTCATGTCAACTTTTATAAGCAGTGCTAAAATCTCTTTTCGGAGGTTTTTTTTAGTGCAGGTTATTGCTGGAGGCTTTCTCTAAAAGTTCATTTTCTCTCTTTTTTCATTTTTTTGGGGCTGCAAATTCCATGCATTTTTGAACCTGAGCTTAATTATTTTTAGCTCTCCTCTGTATCTAAGTATGTGATGACTTCAGTTCAGTTTTCCTGACCAAGTAATTTCATTAATATCTCATTTTTCCCCAATTATATTGAAAACCTCTTTTAAGGTTGCTTATCTACCTGTGCCACGTAAACTTGTAATCCCTCTGATCGGGGCTTCTATCAGTCAAAGTCTTCCATTGTGTATTTTAACTGTTTGTAAGAGCCATTTTTCAGATAATTATTGTATTTGTAGCAGGTTTTGTTTGGTTTTGGCTCTGATGTTAAGGAATAATTGAACTCAATCATTTCTGTTATCTTGATTTTGCCTGTAAGAAATTTAAGGTACTATTTATTTCTGTGAGAGTGACAGAAAAGTATCTGCTGTTACCCAAAATCTTTTTTTCCTGCATAGCTACATAGTCTATAGCAGAATCTCAGCAACTAGACCTGCTTGTTTTGAACATTTCACCAAAGAGATTTCAATTCAAAACAGGTCTGTTTTCTTCACCACCATCTCTCTTATATTTCTGTGTTTTCTTTAGCACATTTTCTATTTGTGATTATTTTTCTACCACATACTAATGTCGTGGCCTACAGAGCCTCTAATCCCTCCATTTTGTAGCCCACGTACATTGTCTTAGCTTATAAACGTCTCTGCTTTTTTCACCCACTTGTTATCCTGTTTTCTATTTGGATGATAGCTGGGATGATACTACTTACATAACAAGTGCTTCTATGAATATTAAACTTTTTATTTCTCTCTTAATGCACATACTCCTAACCCACTGCTGTTTCTTGACCTTGCTATCTCCTCATCTACCTGTCTCATGCTCTTTTCTGTCAAGGGAAAGCAAGGGATAGGAGTTATCTCTCTGTGCTCCCTACTTCAAGCATCAGCAATGCCAGGCAACATGACAGAATTTTCCTGAGTCCCTTGAAGGAATCGTTACTTGAAGTGATCCTTTCTTCTGAACTTGGATGACTGGAAGGCGTCCAGAACTTCCTTTTGTTACTGACCTTATCAATGAAGGTCCAGGACACCTGTGAAAGCTAAAGCAGCTACCTTTGTTTATAACATGAGCACAGGATATTCCTGGGGTCTCCATCACTGCCCTCCTGTTGAAGAGGAGAGGCAATTGCATGGAAAGGATTCTTGTTTTTCTGCAGTATAAACTCCAGACTACTTAAAACGGTGAGAAATTAGGATACTTGCTAATTCAATATCACTGTTGTGAGTTCAATTTTCTGGAAATTTGGTAATTCCAAATATCCAGACCAAGCCTGGCAAATCAGAGTAGGTCCTTGGAAAGAAAAGTCACCTACTTGAACTCACCTGTCCTCGTCTCATGAGTGAGATGCTACCAGTTGACCTCACAGGGTAGTGTGAAGTCTTAGCAAGCCTCATTACAACGATGAAAAATGAAAAAACAGTGGAAGAGGTCTGCATATTATAGTAGTTCTGAGGTCCCAAAATGGAAAGATAGCTTGGCAGGTTTTGCAGTGAAACGGTTGATTGCCAGGATGCACCTGGTTTGGTGTAGCATATCTTGCTATGTAATTTTTTTTTTCTTTTTAAGCATGAGAGTGCGGCAGAAAGAATATGTTTTTTTCCTCATGAAAGTCTCAGTTAGCTGCATCCCCTAAGCCTAAAATGGTTGCATGTATACCTTGGAATGCTTTGTTAGCTGAAGTCTTCCTTGTACTTACCTCTTCTCATTGTGCTTTGATGATTTTACTGTTATCGCAAAGGTCTCAACATGCAAACTAGCTAATCAGACCTTATTCTGAACCTAAGTTGTTTTATAGCAGTAATTTAATAATGCTAGTCCTATCAAGCTGCCAGCCTTTCTGGATACACAGGGAGTTGTTGGTACATATATCATACATTAAACTGTATTTAGCTGCTTAGTACTTACTTGTTACTACTTGTAATTGCTGTATGCCACCAACTATGGGCAGTTCCACATACGTGCGCATTTGCATCAGAAGTAAAAGACCATGAACACTTATTACATTATATTCTTGCTAACAGCTATTAAATATTCAGCACGTGCATGAAGGCTTCTGACATCCACTTAATACTCATTCCACTTTATAAAAAGGAAAATTGTTTCTTACTTGTGCTTCATCTGAGTCAGTGATGAGTGGAAAGACATTAAGAAATGCAGTTTCCCATGAAGACAGCTACCGTGTGGTTGAGTCCAGCTTGCCAGTGATGCCTTCAACACTTCCCTGGTTTCCAGTGGCAGAAGATCTGGATCTTAAGGTTCACTGTAATTTAGCAAGACTTGGCATCTGGGGAGATTCTGTGCAGTCCTGAGCCACGTTGAAGGCAAAATTTGAAAGAAGCACTTCTGTCCTTATGAGTTTTGGCTTAGATTGTTTTGTAGCTGCATCAGAAAAGTATAAATGGGAGCTTTCTCTGTATTTCTTTTTAGTGGGAAAACTAATAGAATAGGCAGTGGTGGAGGAAGATGAAAGGTCTCTATTTATTTTTACTTTTTTTAACTTCCTGCTTTCCAGAAAAAATACTCATTTCTACTGAGAACCCTTACCCCCTACCTCCTTTTTCTTTTTTGTGGTATCACTATCATGAGCACATTTTGAGCCTCTATCTTACTGACAGTACCAACATTTGAAATTCTTTAAGTTAGTTTTCAGGTTGCATGAAGGAAGAGCAAATCTTCCCCAAATGGTGGCTCAACACAGAATGGTTTAACATGATAGGCTTAAAAGTGAAGAACCTGTTTTCCTTCACAGCTCCCAACGGATTCTGCTAATCTTGGGTGTACATTGCCTCCGAAAATTAGGTCTGAAAATAATTTTTATTGCTAGAGAAAGAAGCATTTGAGGTGGGATCAGAGAAGTCTTTTCACACCCTCAACTGAGGAAATGAAGTGCTGAGAAGTGTTGCTGCATTCACTTTTATCTGCAGTGGAAATAAGGCTTATGCATCACAGTAACCCCTCCTTTGAGGCACAGACCTTTCTGTAGTATGGAGCCCACCCATTGGAAAGCAATCATAGGGATTTTTCTCGATTATCTGAGGATAAGTTACTGCTAACATTATCTAAGGCCATTGATCTGGGTCTGCCTCACTGGCACATGTGATTAGACAGTGGTATTTTTAAGAATAAATTCATGTTCAAATGGAGCCATTTTTGTCTGCCAAATTTTAAATTGATTTGTCTTTAGCAGTTGATTACAAAGTTATTCTTTATCCCCAAATGCACCTGTTTAAGGATGAAAGATTGCATCTCAATCTTCATGAGGAAATAAACAAATCTGTTTATACTGAACATGGACAAATGATTACAGCTGGTCAGATTATTGCCTATGAAAAGTTTATCTCCCGAATGTCTTTCATCCTTTCTTTCCTCCGAAGGAAAAAATGAAAGAAAGGGCTTTGAAGTTTTATTAATGATTCATTACTCATAACTGATCAGTGAACAGTTTATGCAAATACATTGCAAATTGCTTATTTTAACTATTACTTGGGGTTATATCTGTATATTACCTTCCCATGGGAAGCGGAGGTGTGAACATTTGGATTGTTGATATTTAGTCATGGGAGAATAATGGATATCAAATGTTAAATACTCAGACAGACACAGAAATCATTTGTAATACACTTGCTCACACTGAACTGCACCTTAATGGAGTTCTTGTTGGCATTAGTAAGTTACAAGTTAAGATGAATGAGTATAAATCACAAGCTAACTAGCTGATAGTTGAACATATTATTCTTTGAGGCCAGTTAACCAGCAGACCTCATGTTCCTGAAGACTTAAATTTAATATACCTCAAGGAAATATCCCTTTGTGTGATGTAATTTTAAAGAGAAAAATTATTTTGTTTCTCCCCCTCTGTCCTGTCAATGGAAAGAAATTATATTGGCCTATTTTGTGAACTTTGAAGGGAAACTTTGGCCAGTGACAAATGCGGTACAGATTTTCTTTTTTACCGATGGCTCTTCTGGTGGGGAAAAAAAGTACTTTTATTCTTTGACTTTGGAGGGTCTATGGAGGTGTTGGTGCGGGAGTATGTTATGCCTGAGATATAACTTATTCGTTGTTGTGTTATTTAAATGCTTATGGGCAAAGCTTTTGTATAAATATTTTTTTAAATATATTGTAAACTATTAGTTGTAAAAATGATATTAGTAAGAGAAATCTAATTTTATTAAAAAATTATGTACAACTGAAAGTAATTGTGATGCATAGTTGTCAGAAGTGTGATTTTTACAGAAAGGCAGAGCGCTGAGTTGCTGATAATCTGCAAAATCAGAATGCATCATTCATCCTGATTTGGGTAACAGACTCAAGGATTGCTAATCTTTCAGTGCAAAAGGGTAAGATTTTTCTAGATATAGGTAGTCAGCAAAGTTACCAATTAGGAGCTCACCAAATTGCACATAAAGGAGAGATACACAGGGACATTTGAGAAATAAAAATGAACTGATTTATTCATTCAGTTTTCACCTCCAGAAGTGGCAGTTGTTTGAGCATTGGATAAGCATGCTCCTTTTATTGTGTGAGAAACAGTCATCACTCATGAACATCTAGTGTGCCACTAACTGAGGTAGAAAGGAGTTGCTGAAGTGGTGAGAGTAGGTGTCTTATTCAGAGGTCTATAATTTATTACTGCCCTTCTAGCATTTAAATTCTTGGCTTGCTGTAGCATGCTCCTGTGCAGGCAGTTAAGCAAAGTTGGCTTATTATGAAAGTGTACTTTAATGATAGCATACATACCCGTTACAGCAGGCTATCTCCTAATTTTATTTACTTACTTCAGTGGCATGCACCATGTGAGACAAAGACATTTAGTCCAAAGGGAGTGTGTACCTGAGGTTAATGGTCTGGGGGTCAGATCCTATTCCAAAGGTTTTACTAGTAGAAGATCAAAAAGCCCATAGATAAATGCTTGATCTTGCATGATGCTGCCTTAAAATCCGGTTGTTGGTATTTATGTGAGTTTCACCCAGTTAAGAAAGTGACTAATATGGACCACTGGCAAATTGTTAAAAATGAAGAGCATCATCTGTGGCCAGACCAAGGGGAGTGTGTCCTCTGGAGAGCCACAAACACCCTGGAAAGGTACCAGAGAACTTTGTCTCAGGAGGAGCTGATAGATGTACTAAAGTGCAGAACAGGGCCCTAAAGGTTTCATAGGCTGGTAATTATGTATTTTAAGTTACAGAAAAGCAAAACAAATATAGCTTCTTTGGCAAATCTTGGGTTTTGATGTTGGAAAGCAGTGAGAGCAATTAAGATCTGTTCCCCTGCTAATATCAGCTGTGGCAGTTACTAACCTAGTAACACGAATGTGGATGAAAACAGTCTGTTCCTACAGCCATAAGCTTGACACTGCATACCCTTGGTGCTATTGTAATTCCAGTGAATATCAATATAGAATAAACAAAAATGTATAAAATGTAAAAACTAAATTTGCCAAGATAGTTGTTTCATGTGGGGGTGATATGGAATATCTCTAAGAGGTGAAAAGTAGGAGCTGAATGAACTACTTTTAAATGCATACCAAGAACCTCTCTGTATTGTTGTACCTTTTAATTAGATGAAAATAAATGAATTGAAAAGATGAAAGGAGCTCGTGTAACATTTCACTTCAAAGGGCAGCTCCACTCTTGAGGAGTGTTTTTAAAAAAGAAAAAAGAAAAGCAAAGCAGCTTATTCAAGAAATATGCTTTCTCTGTGGATTTGGTTTCACTTTTACCTGCTTTAGAAACTTAGGAATGTCTTCTGCTTATTTGACCTAAACGGAGTCATTACCCCAGTGTAAAGGAGAGTGGAAGCTGGCTGACAGTGATGTTCCCCCCCGCGCTCCTTTATTGCACTTTGCATTGACTCAAATGAGCGGGATTATTTTTGACCTTCTGATGGGATTTTTATCAAAGTTTCAACGCTCTGGGCTGTGTTCTGGACAGAAATTGTACATGTGCAGTGGCTCTGTGTCTGCGTATACTTTGTCTGGGCAAATGAATTGAAAAAAAACCAGCTGAATCACTCATCATCTTGTCTGTTAAGCAAGTCAGCCTTCCCAGAATCCAGAGGCAGGTGCTCCCACCCAAAAGACCTAAAAGCCATGCCTTGTATACTTTCCATACACTAAATAGCTTACGTTATGCAAGATATTGCACCACCTCAGCATTGTCTGACTGGTCTTGAGGGCCCTTTTGGACTCCTGACTTAAGTCAGTGGTGTCCAACTCCAGGGTAATATTTTTGTCTTCCACCAAGTTTTATTCCTAAATCCTCTCTTTAAACATGAGTTGTTTATTTAGCCCTTAAGCACTTTATTTCCAATCACATCTGTCCAGGCCCTGACTCTTGTCATCATATTTCCATGTAAGGGTGACGTGGCTAAGGAGAGGATGAATTCAAACTGCCCAAGATGTCACAGTTTCCTTCCTTGCTTCAGTTGCCCTGAAGTGTGGGATTTGCTTTAGCAAATAACATTTGTATGCAGAAGCCTAACAGAGAAGTGTCACAACAACCAATTGAACACAGATTCAAAGAAAGACTAGCTTATCTCCATCCTTCAAAGATCCCGAAGGTGGGACCTCTCTCTGCAAGCAGTAGTTTTCTCTCGTAACTCAAAGGAAAAATTGCTGCTTCTAGAAAGAGAGGTCTTGTGTGACTTGGAAAAGAAGAACAGCTCATCAGCTTCATAATTCCTTGATAGATTTAGGCAGGCTGCTCTGTTTTTTGTTATGCCATGAGCTGTTTTACCAGTTTGCCAGGTAGCAGGTTGATGTGAAATGCTATCAGCTTTTCACAAACACAATCAGCTAAGCAATTGAGCTTGTCCCAGATGTGATTAAGTGGGATCAATTATAATAAGAACTAGAAATGAGAGATAAGCTTGTTGTTTCTTGAGTTAGTATTCTGCAGTATTAGGCTTTGTAAGTATCCTTTATACATCATCAGCTGCAAAACCTTTATTACTTCAGGAAGTGGCTTCTAGACCAGCATTCAAATGAACTTCATCCTAAACTGATTATTCTAACACTGGAACTACCATTGAGTGGGGAAACAATTTATTTGAAGTGTCAATTGCATCAAACAGAAAAGTAATCATTGAAGTCAATGTTTTGCAATGCAAGGAGAATGTTTGCTGTCAATCCTAAATACATAAAGAGTTCTCTGTGTCCGAAAAGGGGAATAGCTACCCTTCATAAGCATCATGTGTTGCCATGCTACTAAGTAAAATTGCTATAGCACTTAAGTCTTAGTTTGCAAAATATCACAATTTATAGATTTGCTAAATATCAGAATTTATAGATGATTCCTGTAAATTTTTCTGGGAATAAAGTGAAATGATCAATTCAATAGCTGGAAATATGGGGGAGATGACAGCTTTACGTGAAATTGCACATCAGTTGTTCAATAAATCTGAAGAATATACGTGAGAGTCAAGTGCACTGGAGGTAGTGTAACTGTACATATTATAGGAATAACGAAATATTAATGCTTTCTTTATCAGAAAGCTGGTAATAAAGAAGCAGAGGGGGCCATATGAACATACAAAATACGAGAGGAATGTTGCAATATAGTCCATATCTAAATTGTAAAAAATTGTACTTGCCCATATCTTTAAGCAAATATTTTTAACCTTGTTTTTAATTCTTTTCTGGCTTCTAGTTCCTGCAGTGGAGCTCCCAGCAGGCAATTTTTTTATGATTCAGAAAGAATAAATAACGTAGGTCTGACAAAACAACGCAGGATGCATATACTGCCACAATGATTGTGGTGTTCTGGAGCATAATGTTTGATCAAAGCCCCACAATTGTGTTTCCTTTCTTTTTTTCTGAACAGAAGGAGGTTCCTGAGCTCTATAATATTTCCATGAAAATCTTTAAGATCTTAGAATAGTAACATGGCTCATGCATCCGTTCTACTACTTAGCAATGGTTGTGCTGCAGTTGTCTGCTTAGTTAATAACACATCTAATGAATAGAAATCCAAATTTCATTTCTCTTTTTACTATAGGTAAGATTGGGAGGCGTTTGAAGATCTAGGCCGGCACCTTTGTTGCCCTTTCAAGTGCTTTTCTGTTCTGATAATGATAATAAGGTTGTTGAGGGTTGTGCAGTCTTCTTGATGGGCTCAGTGCCAGTGTCTCTGCTCTGGTCTTTAGAGTTTTACTTGTTTTGCTAGCCATTGCCAGTAACTGAGCAGGGCAGGTCAATTCACCCTCACGGATCATTTCTGTAATCTCTCCTTGGCAGCTGTATGGGACCACTGTGACATTTCCTGCAGCCAGTGCAAATTTTTAACGTTTTTCTGCATTTAATTCTAAAACCGCTGTTAGCCTCTGCCTTATCTCTTCTTCCTCCTCCCCCATTTTTTCTGCCTTTTTGGATAGGGTATTGCTTCCCTCAGGTACTGGTCCACAGGTGTCTGTGAAAATATTCCTGGTGTTAGGTCTCTTTCAAATCATGAGTGGCCATTTTAAATTTCATCACTGACAGCCTGTGAGGTTTCTTCGCTGAAGTTCAGGAGCAATAGACATTGCTATTAACTATTACTAGGCAAGATTCAGAAATTCCTAAAAAGGATTCTTTGACCTATTTTGTATTGAATTATGTGAGCATGAGTGGTCTCTTTTGGACTGTTCAGCCCTGTAGCAGTCCACCACTTTTCTCTTACCACTTGGTTTATGACTATTTGCTGCTTCTATCTCTCTTCTTTCATCCAGATGAACGTATTACCATATATACACAATATTCTTGCATTATTCTTTTGTATGGAATTATACTGAGTATTTTTGGAAGCTTTAAATGTCCTTCACCTGGCAGTGTCACTTGCAGTGTTTAAATTATTTGATAACTATAGAAAAATTAAATAGAAGATAAGAAAAATCATGATAGAAGTGAGAGCTATTTTACTATTCTATAGAGGTTTAGTTTATTAAAGAAAAAGCATTTGACCATTTTTAACCTTTAAGCCTCTTCACAATACGTATTTAATTGTGTCACCAAAAGCTTTTTACATGCATTATGAAAAATAATAGATCCATAAAAAAGAAAAGACCAACCCTTTTTTCTTGCCTATTATGTGTGCATGTAAAGTATTTTTGCCCAAGAGTGCCTCTGTTGTGCTCTGTGTTGTCCAGTCATTTTTCAATGTGGTCATCACCAGCTCTTTCTGAGAAAAATTCAAGAAACACCAGGTTACTGGGAAGGTCTCATCCTCATGGTCAGAGTTTAATTTTCAACTTGAACCATGAGATTAGTGGTTGTTGCTGGTGGGCTCATTTCCAGCATTAAGTGTTACACTTTTGGAGATGATACCTCCATCCTTCTTAGAGACTTGCTGTCACCCCAGGTTCAGCCTTACATGGTAGCAAGTTCTGTACAGTTCTGATTTGCGTCGGTTGTCCGCATTTTTCTGTGTTCCCTTTTTTGGTGAAGCAAGCTGAATAATGACTCCTTAAAACTTCTTGTGGACTGCGGTGCACACAAAACCTAAATAAAACATATTTTGATGCTTGATATGATGTCCCATCTGCCCCCTTGAAATCCTCTTGGACATCACTTCATGAATACATCCCCATCTTGGAGCTGCACCTTATCCTTCTGAACTGTTGGAATGACTGCAGTAGTTCATCAAATCTGTGTTTGTGTTTGTTTGTTTGTGTTTGTTTCCATTAAAAGGTGTTGGTAGGGGATGTACGTTTTCCCCCAGCCTTGTATAGAGCTCTTGTTATAGGTCAGTTATTTTTAATTGCCAGGAAGAGCACATGGAGGGAGGCTTGTTAGTGTTCTTCCTCTTTGCTTCAGGTAAGAAAGGTCTCTTGCCTTCTAACTCAACTGTATTAGAAGTAATCACATTGCAGTGGCAACGGAGGGGAAAACACAGTCTCCACCTGTTTCTTCACCTATTCCGGACATCTTCTGACATTGTCAGAAGGTAACTTAGGACCTAGTGACATTAGTTCATAAGACACAACTGTTACCCATTACTTGAAAAATCCACAACCCACAAGTAGCCCGCACAGGGGAAAATAGAACTTTCTCTGTGCAAGCTGTTCATATGAGCCTCTATACCTTTGAAGAATATATTTTTGCTTCATAGGACACTACGAAACTGGAATAAAAATCCCAAAGGGAAGACTTCCCACTATGCGAGTTAGAGTCACTGAATATAAATTAATAACTCTCAAAATAGATTTAAAGTCTATACCGTAGCTGCATGATTTGTTTACTGTGCTTATTTGTTCTGTTCTTTAGGTTTGAAGATGGCACAGTCTCTTTTCTTGATATCATTGCTCTGAAACATGGATTTGATGTTCTGGAAAAACTCACAGGTCAGTTAATATAACTATAATGCTGAAGAGTGAAGTTCCAGATTTATACTCAGGGCACAAGTCTGATCACATTTCCTATGGCTGTAGCCTGATTTTTCTTTCTAGATTTATTACCCATGTTTGTCAATGTGAAGATCAGACTTCAGTGTAACTGGTTTATCCAAGCCCTGTGTAATGGATTATTCCAGCCTGGTTTGGAAAAACCAAAATATGCAGACTCCACAAATAGACACACAAGGCTTGAGTACATTGTGCACATCTAGTCTGCCTCTCACTCACAAAAATGCAACAGGAAAATAATAGTAGAAAGTAGCTGAGCTACATCCTATTGAGACTTCGTGCAGTAAGAGTTCTGCTGTGCATGAGGACCAGGCAACTTGACCTGGTGCAGAAAAGCCATTTGGTAATACAGATTAAGAAAGGAACCAAAAAAGAGAGTTTAGGATACACCCTAAAGCTTTTTGTGTTAAATACCTGTGTGGACAGTGATCATCAAACAGTGAACTTTCCAGATTATGACTTTTCACAGCAGTTTATTTGTCTGTACTTTGACACACTTGAGTGGAAAGCAGCATGATGTTGGGGTTTTTGTCTCATTTTGTTCTTTATTTGATGTAACTTAGCACTGCAAGTCTTATGGAACTTCCCAGAAAAGCACATGGTTGTGAACTTAGAGTACAGTTCCTGCCTCTCGAGGTGCAAAGTGAAAGGAGAAGAGACAACAGTCACAGGCTGCAACAAGGGAAATTCTGACTGGGCATAAAGAAAGAATTTTTGCAGGATGAGGGTAATCAAACACTGGAGCAAGTGCCCAGAGAGACTGTCTGATCTCCATCCTTGGAGATGTTCAGAACTTGACTGGACTTGTCCCTGAACAATCTGATCTAGCTTTAAAGTTACCACTGGTTTGAGCTGGAGGTTGAACTGGATGACCTCAGGAGGTCAAACCTAAATTAGATTCTTTAACTACTGAAGGCTAATGCCTCCCTCCAGGCAGAGGACATTATAATGCAGGCTGGGGCATACTGAGCTGTGAAGAGTGGAAGACAGATCTTTCCAGTTACTGCTTAGGGCATATTCATGAAGTAGACGGTGTCTGTGGCTACGTGCAGATTCATAAACAAGTTCACAACCTGCCATCTTGATTTTGCCTGTGGTTTATGGACTTGAAATTCTCCAGTCACACTAACTTTGGGAAGCTAGTGCAAACCTGGCAAAGGTCTCTTCGCAGTGGACTTCCCTGTGGGAAGATCATTTCCATGACACTTTTAATACCATGACTTCATCTCCCCAAGCAAAAGGCAGGTAGCCTGGGATAAGAGGCCGGTGCAGGCTTTCTAGCTTTCTAGAGAGTCTCATGACTTTGAAGATCTTTTCAGTGGCTCCCATTGTTTGAGTGTCTTTGAAGCCCTTAACATGAAGCTGACGCTGAAGTCCCAAATAAAATTTTGAGCTCATATTCAAGACAGAAGCTCTATGTGAAGGGTGTTGCTTATGTGCCTTGTTATATGTTGATAGAGTACCCCAAATGTACAACCTCTCTGTGATTGCTGCCATGGGTCAGTGATTCTCCTGGAAGGTGCAGGAGGTGACACCTAGCCAGGGAAGCTTGCAGCACTGGCTGTGCAGGAGGCTTGCACCAGGGCATGTTTCCATATGTGGAGTGTGCTGGGTTAACAAAACATGTTCCTGAAATATGTATTTCATACTCATGTATGTGCACAGATAATATGTAATGTCTGAACCTCCCTTCTTCAGTGCACTCTGATTTCCTATATAAAGGGATAAAATGCATCATGATGTAAAAGAGACCCAAGTCCAGAGAGACACTGACAGTGCTCCAGCTTCCTCAGCCCTGTCAATGTTTCTGGTGGCCCTTCTGTGTTGGCTGTGAGAGCGAGGCTGCCTGGGGGCCTGAAGTGTAGCACCACAGCCTGCAAAGTGGTACATGTTGTCTGGAGCTGTATGGTTGCCCTTCCAAATGTTTAGCTCTTCAATTTCTATATACTGAATATATCTGTTTCTGGCATGATCGATACAACAAGAGATTCAGTGCTTTGCAATTGCCATTTTCCCCTCACCATCCTTTTTCCCCCTGTACATCATTGAGAATATTGGAGTTTTGCAGGTTATTTAATTTCTGTCAAAGGTCCACTGTTCCTTTTGAACAAAGAGTATTGTAATTTGTGTGTATACAACAACAAAGCTGTTGCATGCTGTAGAAACACTTTGTAATCCAGAAGGACTACAGATTTGTTTTAAGCCACTTTATGCATATTTCTTCTGCTTCAATTGTCAGAGGCAAATTGTTCAGTGGCAAAATGCAGTCAGATGTGAACTATCTCTGAATCTTACTTTGCTGTAGCTCCTGGAATACTTGCTTTGCACTTCCCCAACACAAATAATGATTCTCATTCTGGGTTGGAAATGGCCTGGAGTAGAAACAAGCAAAATAAACAAAGTATTGTTTGTTATGAATTGTGTCCTTCTGTGTAATAAAAAAACTGCTGAAGTTCTTTTGGGATGTAGTGTAGCTGGATTGTACCAGAGTAATTATTGAAGATAGAGAAGGAGATCGCTAATGGGAGGTAATTCAGAGTTTCAGTGTTGTGAAAAACAGAGATCTGTTTCTGAGTCTGATACCATCTGACTAAATTCTTGACCTATCTCAGCTTCCATTTAACAACAAGACATATTTCATGCCACAGTTTCATCATGATGTGTTTGTGTATGTAAACCATTTTCAGAAGTCTTGTGTCTTTATGATTTTTAAACTTAAGCTTTACCTGGTATATATATTTATTAGTAAATTTTTATCAGTTTCACAAATTATACTAAGGTACATAATTTGCAATTGTGTTAGAAGGCATACTTTAATTATAATATCTGTTCATTAATTCTCTTCACAAGAAAATATAGTATGTATTGGAAGACATTTTAAGATGCAGATTTAGTCTTCTAAGGATGATGAATTGGAAGTCCCTTTTAAATTCACTGGATGCATGAATGGTTGTTGGAGAGTAAAGGTTGTGTTGACTTTCATAAAGGCAATTATACCACACAACAGCCAAAGCAAAATACGGTGCAGGATGCTAAATGGTGAGGCTAACTTTGATTTTTAATTTGGTCTTTTGGACTTTTGAGTTGTGTTTTGCCATTTTATAATTTTTACCATACTCTGGCACATCAAAGACTGGTTGCAGCCAGTGATGAGATGTTGGGCAGCAGTTTAGTGGTACTGCACAGATTCTTATGCATGTTGTGTTTAGATACTTAGGGTTACGGAAGTTACCCAGTTTAGGGCCAGAAAAGAATTTTCTCCTCAGTCAGATTAGCAGGGATTACTGTGATTTCTTCTCCTGTGTGGAGTTTGTGACTGCATCCTGCTGTTGTCTGGGCATGTTACCTAAACTTGGACTGTGGGTGTGGTGCTTGTGAATTTTATTGCTTTCATCCTTGCTGTTGCTTTCATTCATAATTTTAATGGATTTTGGGCCTTTCTTTTAAAAATCGTAAGATTAAAGATGACATTAGTACTTGTGTTCTGGCTTGTCATATAGGTGTGTTGGAAGTGGATGTGTATTTATTAAATTCTTCCATTTCAGGGTGATATTATTCCTTGGGTTTAAGAGAGAGAATGAATCACTGATGAAATGTTTACTTTCTCCATGCCAACTATTTGCCACAAGATGAACTTTAATGTAAAAAAAACCTGGGCAATTTGTGCTGTTCCTCCTCACCTCACTACTCATGATTAACACCTTCTCTAACTGTACTTGAGAGTTACGTATTGTTGGGTTTTTTTCTATGAAAAAATGTTTGATGAGTTGACAGTAGGGAGATGATGCTCCGTCCACACTCTAAATATGAAAATATGGATACACTGAAGAGAGGGCATTTTAAATTCTGGCACCAGAAAGAAAAGTTTGACTTCTAAATGTGACGGGTATGCATAAGAGCTTAAAATCCAAAGGTATTCTGATTCCCAGATAATGACACTACTGGTATGTCAAAAGATAAAAACCTCTCCTCTCGTTTCATGGGTAGCAAGGTGACTGTTTCTGTTTTTAAATTTCTGTCCCAAGACAGAACCCAAGACAGGTTTAGAGAACAAACTAGAAAGTAAGTTATTTATTCACTGCTAACAGTTCTTGCTGGGTTTACTAGCTTTCTTTTGTGGCTTGACTAATGCAAACTAGACATCATTTGTACCATTGAAAGCAGAGCAGAACAGCTAGAGCATGAATTGAGAAGCTTTGAAAAAGTGACTTGCCAGAAGAAATCCTGCCAGGGCTGCATTTGCAGACTTTAATCTGTATATAAGGTTTCTTTCTGGAAATAAAAACTGCTTTTATGTTTTGGGGGGTTTTAATATGCATTTGCTAATATTGATGTGAATTGCATTCACAAGCTGCCTAATCTGTGATGAGGCCTAGGAAATGTCAGAGTCATTCCTCAGACCTGTACAGACCTGTACAGATAACACAGGAAGAGGTAGTACAGCACATAAATGTTTTGGGTGGCTTTGCATAATACCTCTAGAGAGAAAAATACGCTTCTTAGGAACTAATAGAAGGGGAAAATGTCTTTATTATAAGCTGAGCTGATGAAGAGAAAGTGCAGCACAGCTGACAGAAAATATACTCTTGGCAAGAGGTAATTGTTCTGTGTTCAGACAAAAGAGTTTGCAAGACTTCTGCAGTGAAGGCATTTGATGGCATCCAGTGTTATTACAGGGGAGAGGTTTGCTGCAGAGTCTTTTCGTGCTTGGGAGACTCCTGGGAAGAGGAAGCTGGGGAAGCTAATAGCTGGGGGCTCACCACAAGATGCTCTTGCATTGGCTTTGGCTTGCCAAGGCAAGAAGTAGCAGGGAGCATCAGTATCCAACACAGACAGGCTTCTCACTCATCCAGTGATAACTGAGCTCTTGAGGTCTGCAGTTACTGAGAACTTCTCCTTCGGCAGCACTGTGTACACTGCAGGTCTCAAATGCTAAAGACTACAAGGAGAAGCTTGAGGCAGTTTTGTTTTGGGGGGCTTTGTGTGTTTCCACATGAAAGAATGCTGGAGTCACTGATCTTGTTTCTCTCACCGAGGAAGCCTTAACCCCACCCTGTTGGCAGCAGAAGAGTCTCTTGTATGCCAGTTAGTGTTGCCTGTCCCTGCCTTTCCTCTTCCATCCTTCTTTATACGCCTAGTTTAGTCCCTAGATGAAGTAGAGATTAGTGACAAGTATTGGGTGTCCTACTAGTTACACTTCCATGTTGTAGATCAGGAATTACTTCTGAAGATATTGGAACCTGCAATAATTAAGACCATAGTATGCACTTTGTTTTTTGGTATGATTTGTACACCTTCATCTAACTGTTGGTTAAATCATTACAAAAAAACAAAACAAAACCAAAAACAACCAAGCATGGCAAAGAAATAGGAAGAACAGCATTTGCACAGGGAATATAACAGCTGCTAAACATGTTAGTATCCTCAGTTGTCTTACTAAAGCCAGCAGAAATGCTGAACAACCAGTGAATTTAAAAGAACTGTTGTTCTGGATCCTGAGGAGCAGCAAAGTGCACTTCCACACTGGTCACTCCCAAATACAGGCTTTAAGGCAGGAATACGGTCATTAGTTGCACATTCTTGTCCATTTTCTGTCTCTGCTATTCTTTTTTTCTCAACCCTTGGTAACATGAGAATGTGAACATCCCCACTGAGCTGAGGTAGCTATAAATCAGAGTTGTTAACAAGCTGATAAGAGTAGGGTTTGTCCATGTGTTAGTTGTTCAGTTTCTTCAAGATAGTGGGTGGTGATCTAACAGGAATGATAAAATCCTGGGCCTGCACTCTCCCTATCACTGAAATCAGGAGAGGTATATGGTAGTATACAACCACAAAAGCAAGATGGGAGAACATTTAATAAACTGCAGTGATTAATCTATTTCTGTATCTACTCTGTTTATTTAGTTCGTAATAAGCCATTGTGTTCCTAATCAAAAAGATTGACTGTTTTTGGAGTATTGCAAAACATGACTAAGCAATCAGTTGGGTTTTCTTTTATTGCATTGTATGTGAATCCTATTTCTCCCTGACTTAAACTGTGGAGCCTCATTCCTCCTCAGATCATCCATTGAACAAGGTTTTACTAGTGTGAATACCAACTGTAGTCTAATTTTCTTGCAATTCTGTGTGCCTTACTGCACATGGGATAATTCAAGAAAGATGTTTTTTCTGCCTTACGTCAGATGGTTGCTGTGAAACTAAGCCCTGACCTACTGAGGAATCAGAACCTCTGCAGAGTAATTACCTGCACTTGTTCACTTTCAGGTTTGCAACAAGAGGTTGCGTTTCACTGTGAGGGCCTCATCTGTGTGGACACTCTTATGAATGCTCCCATTGAAGTCAATGGGGCCATGAAAAGAAGGCCAAGGAGCTAGATGAGGACTTGGGAAACTTGAGTTCCTTTCCTCAGCCATTAGATTTACTTGCTTTTTATTAAATCACATAGGTACTAACCTTTAGAGGAACAGGGAGTTAGGTAAATAAATGTGTTTCCAGATCTGCATTTATCCTCTGGGTAGGATTTATCTTACGTGGCTATCAGCACCTACATCTGAGATAGCCATTTAGATTCACATTGCAATCAGTGGAACATAGAGTACTTCACCAGCTTGGTCCCTCTGACCTTTTTTGGAAATCTAGGATTAGAGGAGTTACAGCCAGCAATACCAGTTCTTCTCATTGTCTATTAAGGGAGCTTAGATGTTAACTTAGTGTGGTATAGGGCATTACTTGTACGTATCTTTCCTGCTAATGATCCCTTTGGATCATTAGACTACAGATCTGAACTGTTGGATTAGCTGAGGTGGAATTAGTGTTTGGGGGTTTTTACCCTCCCTTAGATCTGTGGCTTGTGTTGGGCAGGGCAGGTTCCACATTTCTTGTGGTTGAAATAAACCGGTAAAGCAAAACAGGGAACATGCTGGAAGAACCCTGAGGAGCATGAAGGCTCAGCATGAGGTTTTCTATTTGGGAAACCTTCATCTGTCTATTACTCCATGAGTGTTTTCTGGTTTGCAACATAAATTTCATGCTTCAAATCCAAGCTTCTTCAGGTAGATGTTGCTTCCTCTGAAACGGAGAGGCTCACAGTCTGACAGCAGACAAACTATCATGCAAAGGCAGAAAAAATTCTGTCTCCAGGGTGAGAATGTCCCAGTCAAAAAGATGTCTTATGTAAAGAGTGTGTATGTACAGCTGACTTCAGAAGTCTGTCATCATTTTCATTTTCAAATGACTGGTTAAAGAGGATTAGGAGAAAAGAAAGCTCAGTTGGCTCTTTTGCATCAAAAGAAGCCATTGTTGGGACTGTGGGTAATTTATTAAGACAGACATGCTCAATTGAGCATGTATTTGGTAATGTCTGTAGGTGGAATTAAAACAATTAAAGAATCAGTATTACAAAATGAGCAAGTAGGTGAGGCACTCTTGTGCAACTGTCTGAAAGTACAGGCAAGCACCGTGTCTGTATTTTGAAGGCAAGTTTGAATTAATGGATGGGCCTACCTTTTTTTACCCTAGATGCAGAATCTGTTCCCAGTTCTGCCTGAGGAGAACTGTATTGTGATCACTTCCAATAAATAAAGCGGGGGAAATTGTTGTAGCCTACATCAAGAGAGAATGGGTGTAAGACCCAATTCTTTGATTAAGTCTGTAGGAATATTAACAGCAGTCAAGAGTAATGAAGCTCTGATCCTCTGGTTCCTAGACCAATCCAGCATCACCTACACATGGCTAAAGGATATCTTGGAGTAGAAGTGCTTTCTGTCTGTAGTACCTTTCTCCCTAGATCATTTTCTGTGTCAGATACAGTTAAGATGTGAAGGAATTGTCATTTTCACTACAAAGTTGTCATTGCTAAGAGACAGGGAACCTATAAAGTCCTGTGGGACCATAGATTTCAAAGGAGAACAGAAGTGAGGGCTTTTAGACTTCAGTGCAGACCCTTCAAAGACTTTTTGTATCTAAATTGATTAAGTTAGGGTTCTTGTTATCCTTGCAATACCCTTTTAAAATGGGAAAAAAATAAAAATCTTGTGCAGCTGTATTCTTAAAACCTGTATAAGAAATACTCAAGAATTATCTCTGTGTAGCTCCAGCTAAAAAACAGAATTGAAAGGAAAATAAAATTACACATAAATTAACTCCATTACATTTTAAAAAGTGTAATATATTGGTAATTAATTTTTGCCACATCTTGATATACTAGCAAGGAAATAAAATGTTACCTTGAGGATACTAATTTCCTTGACTGATACATGAACAGTTTTCTTACCAACATGCACCTGGAAAATGAACCTTGGCACAGCAGTGAAATAAATTTAGTTAGATGAAAAACTGGAGCACACTGTGATTAGAGAAGGGATCAGCTTTTTGGCATTTGTGGAAGAAGGTCTGGCTGGCAATAGGGATGTGCACTTCAGCCATCTCTCAGCAGATCTCAGGGTCCCATTTTAGTGCGCACTGGCTACCATGGCAAAGATTACCTTATTTCATTTATTGCATTTTTAATTTCCTAACTAACTGGATCCAGCTGTTTCAGCCCCTCATGCAACACAGAGATTTTATGCTAAATCCAAATGGGCTAAATTAAAGTGAAAGGAAATTTGCATATTGTGTAAAACTCTACTTGTTCAGCAGATCCAGATTGTATGGTGCTAATCACAAACACTAGATAGAGTAAATCCTCTTGAAGTCACCCTGGGGTTAAGTCAAATGCTTTACACTCTTTGACACATACCCATGAAATATGTAATCAAGTCTGTTTGACGTCCTCTCCTAATTACGTGTGTGTATTTTAAGCAGATGCTTTTCCAGCTGATCTGCGCCTTTTGAGATCTTTTCTTCATTATTAATCAGAAAATCACGCTGTATGTTAATGGCAAGTGCCAATTATGAGAAACTAATATTAGTTTCTTTGCTTAGAAGCTGTGCTTTTGCAAATAAGACCATTGCCAAATAACATATAGATGTAAAGAAGACATAAGAACCTCTGAATGTTATCCATCAGAGGCATAATTATTCTACCATGTACTGTGCTATTTCAGCCTATAACTAAAATTTATTCTTCCACATACTGATTTTTTAGTTTGAGGATAAATATTAAGTAAAGTCAGTTTTCTGTTGGAAGTAGGAATGGACTGCTTGTTTTCACAAAAGCTAGAATTTGAATGATAAAAATATTTTTCCCCCCAAGACTCTGCATTTGTAACTTCTGTCAAGAATATCAATGCATAAGCTTGGCGTTTCCTGAATTTTTCTTACTCAATGGGATAATATCCGGAGACAAAATGAATATTTAATTAGCTTGGGAGTCACTGAATTTTAAGTAAACCCCATTTTTATTGTGACTATATAAGAATAGTCTTCAGAAACTGCTGGTGACCTAGTTGGTTTTACCCCTACTCTTCAGCTAAGGATGCAAACTGCCACTTGCGTTTTGCTGAAGTTTCGAACTTAGTATGTTCCCTTCAGTGCGTTTAGCAGAGACATCTACTGGCAAAATATTAACTAGCATTCTCTTCCTCAGGTCCTACAATGGCATTTCTTACACCTTTGAAGGGAGATCTGCTAATATAGAAATGAGTACTTTGAATCTTTTAGCTGTACTGGAGCATTAAATCTATTATTTGGGAAGAACCATTAAGTAGTGTATCAACAGATACAAAATTAATAAAGGCAAAATAAAATTTTCCTATTATCTCGCTAAGGTTACTTCCTGTTGAACTACTACACTACTTTTAATGGACATATGTATATCAGAGAAGAAGAGAATAAAGGATTTTATGGTCCATTGTAGATGAACAGGACTAATTGCAAATCACGTAATAATCATAGTATCCGTTGATTTTCATTCAGTCAATACAGAACGAAAATAAAGAAATTACAGGATATGATCAGAAGGGCTATTCTGCCTACAGTGACTGCTTCCATGTGTAATGCTTGCTCCATATTCGCAGTTTATTTTTTTGATAAACATCTGCCTCAGCTCTCACCTTTGCTGAGTTTTTAATGGCTCTCAATACAGCCGTTCTAGATACGGTTTCAATGCTTGTACACTAGCTGTTCTAGTTGCAGCTTAAATACTAGCCGCACTAGAGGTGGTCAGTGGTGGAATGAACAAACGCCTGGCACTCGCGCAGACGGAGGAGATACCAGCAAGTCCTCTTTGGGCTCAGGGCCTGGAGGAGCCCCGGGAGTCTGCCCAGCAGCCCGGCCTCTTGCTGCTGCACTCCAGCCTCGATGCCCTCCTGGGAGACACCTTGGGGTGGATGTAGCCTTGTGGAGGTGGAAAAGCAGAACTGAAAGAACACAGATGATTACATCCCCCCCAACAAAAGGTCATTAAGTATTTAAAACTCAGTCTTTGCATTTTTAGGTAACCTATCAATTCAGGACACTTGAGAAGCATCTCATCCACCTAGTTGATGATGGGCCTATTTTCTCACAATTTCTACTGGTAAAACATATTTTTTAAAGTACCTCTCTTCTAATGTTCTTTTTCAGGGGACATCATTGAATCATTTTGAAAGGGATAAGTCCTTCTTATAAGAGACCTGCTATAGCAGTGAAATTTTTCAAACCAGCTTTATGCAAGTAAAATGTCACTATTCTCTGAAGTAAATGTTCACTGATCCTATTTTGATCAGTTCATATGCCACATTCCTAAAAGTATTAATTTTGTTTAAATCTAGATTTATATGCGTTTGCAATGGCCATTTCAGGTCTGTTATGCTTTCAGGTCTATGTGTGCATTTTAGCCAAACTCCAGATTTAAGATCCACACATGTGCTCACCCATATCAGATCCCCTATTCCCCCGTTTTACTCCACATCCTAATTTCCATTAAAAGACGACTTCACTGGGCAAAAGGTTTCCAGTTGTGTGCTGCTTTAACTGGAAATATTGCAGTTCTGTGACAGCTGGAAAAATATTTTTGTAAGTTTTTCCTCTGCTCGTCCTTTCTTTTCCCTTCCTTTCTCCTTTCTTTTTTCTTTTTTTTTCTTTTACTTTAAAGAACATGCAAGTACTTTCTTAAAGCATCTTACAAATTGTGCTTTAGTATACTGAATTTAATACAAAGGTTTGAAATTGGTTGGTTTAACTTGGGTGTTGCTTATGGTATTTTAGCATGAGTATGTTGTCTCAAGTTGATGCTAAAATTTCCATTTTATTATTGTTTTGACCAAGAATTGCTACTTTTGGTTTTCATTCACATTATTAATTGAAACCTGGGGTTTCAATTAAAAATGTCTGCCTAGTTGCTCCTTTAAAGTATAAAATTCCAAATCAGTTTGAACTTTGGCTACCTCCCTACTGAATACTTCATAAGTTTTTAAGACAGTCATAAAAATCAATTTGTTTTCTAAGTATCAGGCTAATGTCAATGATATTCTCACAAGTATCAACAAAAAATGATGCTGAGCAGGAAGAGATCTGTCATAAGATAGTATTTGAATAAAAGATACATTTCACTTTACAAATTGAGAGTACAGGGATGTAATAAAAACTTCTTGGGTTATCCAGTCCATGAAAAAAATTGATACTCAAAAAATAAGGACTGAATGAGCAGATTTCTAATTTAAATGAATTTTATCTTTAATAGCACAAATCATAGGGATTTAGGGAGATAAAATCACTGACACAATTTTCTCAGCTTAACTATGTCAGTCAGAGGACTTTCATTTTTTACAGTAGGGCAATGTTGGCAGAAGGTCTGCTCAGTTACATGTACTTATTTCACTAAGCAAACTAGGTTGACTTATCATCATAAGAGCTGGTGTAAACCCTCTTTATGTTAGAAGGATTTTGATACCATAACCATACTGGGAAAACCTTTAAAGAATAAAAATCTGTTCGCTCCTGAGTGTCTAGCAGCACAATTCTATATTTCTATATTGATGTTGCAAGTCACTGTAAAATAAGGTGAGAACACCACACTTCTGACATGGCACCCCTATTCTAAATAATTACAGCACTGTGCAAGGCAACCAATATTCATGATCCTGTGGTGAATCCTCACCCAGTATAGAATCATAAATAGTTTGGGCTAAATGCAGGACTCCAGGTGGCGTCTCACCAGAGCTGAGTAGAGGGGCAGAATCACCTCCCTCGACCTGCTGCCCACGCTTCTTTGGATGCAGCCCAGGCTATGGTTAGACTTCTGAGCTGCGAGTGCACATTGCTGGCTCATGTCCAGCTTTTCATCCACCAACACCCCCAAGTCCTTCTCGGCAGGGCTGCTCTCAAACCCTTCATCCCCCAGCCTGGATTGATGCCGGGGCTTGCCTCAACCCAAGTGCAGGACCCTGCACTTGGCCTTGTTGAACCTCATGAGGTTCACATGGGCCCATTCCTTGAGCTTGTCCAGGTCCCTCTGGATGGCATCCCGTCCTTCAGGCGTGTCAACTGCACCACTCAGCTTGGTGTCATCTGCAAACTTGCTGAGGGTGCACTTGATCCCACTGTTGATATGACATTGATGAAGATATTAAACAGTACTGGTCCCAATACGGACCCTTGAGGGACACAACTCGTCACTGATCTCCATCTGGACATTGAGCTGTTGACCACTACCCTCTGGATGCAATCATCCAACCAATTCCTCATCCATCCAACAGTCCACCCATCAAATCCACTTCTCTCCAAATTAGAGAGAAGGATGTTGGGGGGACCATGTCAAAGGCCTTACAGAAGTCCAGATAGTCAATATCCATAGCTCATCCCTTGTCCACTGATGCGGTCACTCCATCCTAGGAGGCCACTAGGTTGGTCAGGCAGGACTTGCCCTTGGTGAAGCCATGCTGGCTGTCTTCAACCACCTCCCTGTCCTCCATGTGCCTTAGCATAGCTTCTAGGAGGATCTGTTCCAGGATCTTCCCAGGCACAGAGGTGAGGCTGACGGGTCCGTAGTTCCTAGCATTCTCCTTTCTACCCTTTTTAAAAATGGGTGCAATGTTTCCCTTTTTCCAATCTCCAGGGACTTCACCTGACTACCATGACTTTTCAAATATGATGGAGAGTGGCTTGGCAACTACATCAGCCAGTTCCCTCAGGAGTCTGGTGTGCATCTTGTCGGGTCCCATCGGCTTGTGCCAGTTCAAGTTCCTCAGGTGGTCTTAAACTTGATCTTCTTTTACAGTGGGAGGGACTTTGCTCCTCCAGTCCCCATCTTGCTGTCCATTCCCTCAAGACGTGTGGGAAGAGAGACTGCCAGTGAAGACTGAGGCAAAAAATTGTTGACTACCTCAGCCTTCTCATCTGTTGTTACCAGTTTGCCAGTCTTGCTCATTGTGGGGTGCGGTTTCTTTGACCTTCCTTTTCTGGCTGACATAACCTGTAGAAGCCCTTCATATTATTCTTTGCATCCCATGCCAAGTTCAGATACAGCCATGCCTTGGCCCTTCTGACCCCATCCCTACACAACTGGGCAGCGTCCCTGTACTCTTCTCAGGATACCCAGCTAGGAGTTCACACCATAGAAGAACTTCACCCCAGAAATTAAAGGTCAAGGCTGGGGATCAGAATTATTGAGCTGGTTTTATTTATATAAATACATTGTCATAAATTTTGGCAACACTCTAGAGTGGTATAATTTTCTTTCCATACTGTATAATGAAAAATTGGAGAAAATTGGTTCTATATGAGTGAGCAGATGACAGGGTAGGTTGGATACTCACAGTTATGTTGTATTTGAGCCTATTTCAGCATAGAGGAGTATGTCTGTTTGGAAAAGTTCCTTTTTCAGTATAGATCCTGTAATCACAACAATAATTTATTTTCTTTCTTGTTAAGCAGTAAAACTAAGCTTCTAACTAGTGGAGAGCCTGGGCTCACGTGTAAGTTGTTTTCTTAAAGTATATGAAAAATTACATTTTCTGAGTAACTGAAAGCTACAGGCCAGTGTCTTTTCAGAGTGCTTCCGTGCACCTGTTTTTAATTTCTTACTTTTGTTTTTCCCGTATTCCTCTTCACATTAGTGGCAGGTTTTTTGTTGTTGTTTGGAAACTAGGATCATCCTGTTTGTGGAGGAGTTTTCAACTATTTTTTCAACTGGATTTCATTTAGAACAAGTATCATTAGATTTTTTTTGTGTTGTAATTTATTTCTTCTCCACTGTCTATTGATTTGGTATGAGAATATCTACTTTTTATTTTTATTTTGAGACAAATAAGATGATCTTCTAGAGAAACATGAAACTCAGATTTCACTTAGGCTCTGGTTTGCAAGATCTGCTAATTCACCATCATCACTGCTGATTAAGTGATTAAGAGATTTCTGTTTCCAGACATCCACCCCAAATCTTGGCCAGAGCTGATGCCTAGAGGCTGAGCAGTTGGAGTACTTACTTCTGAGCTCAGGCAGTTGGCAGTCCAACCTACTAACCTAAGTTTCATCTGCCTCTGCCTCCATAAATAGAAATCATGAAATGCTGTAGCTGAATGCTCAGATTCACAATCCTTGTTAGGGCTATGGGTGACAGTTACAGAGTTTGCCACTTCTGGCTTATAGCCTCTTCAATAGCCAGTATGTTCTGTAGTCTGACAGAAGCTGCTAAGCTGAGGCTTGAAGTTCATATCAATATAATCTAAAAAACACGAATCAAGTCCAAAGGTACTTGAGACATAAAATCTCCCATAATTTTATATTAAGGTGGTATGGCTGGAGAACAGAAACTACATGGACTGTCTTGGAGAATAATGTGGAAAATACTCAAGTGCCATCCTATCAAATCAATTGTTTCTTATAATCTAAAATATGTAATGCATTCCTGATTACCTCATCACACCAGTACATCCACAGAATTGGAGGGTGCTCAGCGATGAGCAGCAGTACAAAAGAGTGCTCACATGAACAGAGACTAAAATAATCAATGGCATCCTTTAGCGACATGTCTCTGCTTATCAGAAGAAAAAAAAAAAAAAGAATGATTGTGTGGATTTAAAACCCTGCTTAGCAGAACCCAAAATGTGAGTTTCCCACATATGTTTGGTTTTGCAGTGTTTGCCATGTTTAAAGCATTCCCATGGTGCCTC
>NW_010525341.1:13029-14649 GCF_000687285.1 Phaethon lepturus | reverse complement strand
CTGCTGTTCCACAGGGCCATTGCAATTCTTAGAAGCAAGTCATCAGCAGAATTAAACCAGTGTTCAAGGAAGGGGGGAAAAAGCAGAAGAAAAAACTAATGAGGGCAATCCAATTGTTCCTGTGCCACTTGATTCAATAAGAACAAAAACTTTAAAAGGATTTAGGGGCTGCAAGCTGCTGTTGTACTAGTTAATTTACCATGCGTGCAAAAGATCAATAAGGGGGCCTTGAGCTAGCCAACATGCACTGTTGATCTGGGCAGTCAAGCTGCTGGGTAAATCCAGTTATTAAGGAAAACAATGAAGTTCAAACTCCAGAATATCTTTTTCTTGATGTGTGTAATTCATGTGGATGTTTGAATTGTACTAGTTTAATTGTGAGAAACATAATGCAAAGATAATAATTACCCAGTTAAATGGGTTGACATGTTTTTATTAATCATTCTCATTAAATTGTTAGGCCACTTATCTATCTTTAGCAGCAACATGTGCTACATGACTAGTGTACATTACATTAATAACAAATCTAGAAGGAATTTTTACCCTTTTCAAGAAGTATCAGCTAAGTAAACTAGATAGCTCTGGGCATCCATCACAAACTGATAATGCAAAAGGCTGAACTAGCCTTGCTGTTACTTGAGCAAGTACTCTCGTTAAGGTGAGCAGGATTTGACCCAATTTGATGGGTTTTCTGGAGGAAACCATAACTTTTTCAGCACATTCTGACATTTTTGTGTGTATAATGTACCATTTCTATATAGGTAACAATATTGGGTGCGGTTTGCAACTGTACTTTATCTTTTACACTGCAACAAGCTAAAATATAATGGATGATTTTCAAAGTCCTGGTTTTGACAGGCCTCCAGATTATTTCACTTTCCCAGATGAAAGATCTCGAGTCATTTGGTAGGAGTATGTAAAGTGTAAAGGGTTGTGAGAAGGCTATGTGGCTGGCTTCCTCAGTTGTCGTTGGAGAGAGCTGGGGACCAGCATCTGTCACCAGCTAATCAGAGGCTGAAAGGATCAGGCCGATGGCTGCATCCAGCAAGGAAAGTTACAGTGTGGGGAAAAAGGAAGGTGATATGCTAAAATACTTAGAATGCAAGTGCAATTGCAGGGCAGCATTACCTGGGACTTATTTGTGTAGATATCATGATGAGATTTGATATTTAGTGAGTTGGATTTGCCCGGTCTGTGTTGAGCTCATGGAAAAAAAGATTATTTGCATTATGTTCCTCCCCCACAAGTTTAATTGTATGAATAAAAAAAAAAAATAAAATCTTCCCACTCATTTCTGTTCCAGTATGTGAGACACTACTGGGAGGTGATATCTTGTGGGGGCCTAGGTCTGCCACATACTATCCTATGATGGGGCTGAGCCTGAAGTATTGGGTCATAGCTGGTAAAGGTGCCCAGGGTGTTGTGCAGTCCAACAACCTCTTCACACTCTGAGCATAGGTACAACTGCTGCAGCAGAGCAGCTGTGCTTGGGGTGCGTTCTCCTGGGTTTCCATTTCCACCATGATTTTGTCTTCATATTTTTTATTAATTTCATATGTGTTCATATTTTTTATTAATTCCCCTGGTGACTTGCTTCTAAGAATTGCAATGGCCCTGTGG
>NW_010525341.1:0-12998 GCF_000687285.1 Phaethon lepturus | reverse complement strand
GCAGGAATAGGAGGCACCATAGGAATGCTTTAAACATGGCAAACACTGCAAAACCAAACATATGTGGGAAACTTACATTTTTTTTCCAAGTACAGAAAACGAGGGTTTCCTGCTTGTTAGTTGGTGGAAACGCGATCAATGGGAGTTTCAGGACAGTATGACAAAGCGAAAGAGATTCTCAAGTACTGCCAAATGGTCAGGGGGCAGAAAATACATTAGATATTCAGATTAGAAAACTGATGTTAAAAAAGGTAAGAGTAGAGGCAGTATTTTTTGTTTAGTTGTAGTTTTTGTTATTTTTTTCAGCAACTTCCAGAGAAAAAACTTGCTGTGATTTGATGCTCATAAAATCTAAAAGCAGTGGGGGACACAATTAACGGATCACTGAGATTTGTGAGGTGAAACAAGAGATGAATTTGACTCATGGATTTTAGTAGCACAAAGATATTTTTATGTCATCCTTTCTTGTGCTTGTGAAGTTTGATAATAGCTATACAGAATGAGATAAAGTGCGGTAAATTTTCTGCCAGCACAGGAACTGCTGGAGGAAGTCTCTGGGAGAGAAGAGTATAACAACACAGAAACAAAGGGCAAACAATGCCGAGGGCAAATAACTCCAGTAGACAACTCGGGCATGTGGTGTTCAGTATAAAGCATTGTAGCTAGAGCAGCTGCTGGAGAGAATGAGGAATATCAAGATGGATCTGAATAAAACCCAGAAATTAAATCTGTTACTGTTTCTCTGTGGTCTTATTTACAGCATAAAGTCACATCATCAACTGATGTAAAGTAGCTTATGGCCTAACAATATTAATGCAATTAGGACAGCTGAGCACCGTTAGGAATCTGTCCACTAAAGCCTACACCCATCTTGTGAAAACAAGACTGAGTTCCCGTTATATCATTAAGCTTGCCTAAGCACCATGCATCATCCAAATGGTGAGCAGTGACTAAGCAATGTCGTGTTTTAATGAATATTCAAACATACTTACATCATTTTATTTCTGTTGGCTTTTTAATTTTCTAATGCTTTTTCAAGGTCTGTGCTTTTGGGAAGGGGAGGGAGACGTTTCCTCTTAGAGGAGAAAAAGGCACATTGCCATTTCATTTCTTAGCAGAGGTTCGTAATGCGATTACCAAAATGTGAATAACAATCAAATAATGTAGAGGCTTATTCCCTATGGATAGCAAAAATAAATTTCAGTCAAATGTTTCCGGCAGAAATCTCAAATTTGTCATGCAAAGTACTTCTCTGCATTCAAACATAATGTATTTATGTGAGTCAGAAACATCAAACATTAGGATAAATAGCCAGATTATGAGTACAGTCTGCTTATGAAATGATTGGAATAGAAGTGCAATTAATGAAACTGGCAAAATGGCTATGAAGCAGTGTTAATGCCTTGAGATTTAAAGAAAGCATCCATATCTGCTTTACAACATGGGATGGAGCATACACTTAGAGACTGCTTCCCATTCTCCCCTGTTAACAATCTTTGACTACCTTTTCATTCTTTGTGACTTACATTTGTGTCAGAAGAGAGTTAGGAGAAATTTTTACAAACTTCTCCTGGGCTCACATTTAAAAGGGAACTGAGGCCTGGGAGGCCGAGGGGAAGAAAATGAAAAGGTAAGCAACATGATTGATACTTTCCTTCTGCCTCCAAGGCAGTGTAACACTACATGCTTCTACACACACAAAAAGAAGAAAACCAGGAGTAGGAAAGGATGGAATGTGCCTATGTCTCACGAAAGTACTGCTGTGAACTCCTTATCCCAACTTTCCCAACTCAGACTAGTCAGAAGTGCTCTCTAAGTTGCTGCAGATCTTGTTTGCCCCCAGAGGAGCTGGCTGAGCAGTGGTAGCTTCTGTGTCCTCTTCTCACTTGCTTTCTCTGCACCATTAAAAGGGAACAGATATAATCTTGAGATACTTAGATTGGATCTCTATGTCTTTGTGAGAGGTTATATAAGAGTGGCATAAAGTATATGAACTGACAGGTTTTAATAATTGTGTGGGTCCTGTGTATTTATGGGGCAGAAGGGTGCATGTTTGGGGAAAAAGAACAGGAGTAAGCATCTACTGTGAAGTATATGAGCCCTCTGTATTGATTTGTGTGCATGTGGTTCTTTACTGGGCAGGTTTTGTGGAGATGTGCATCAGCAGTCTGTCATCATTGGATTGTTCAGTGGGTTTTGTCAGTTTTCTGTGTCCATCAGTTAGTGGTGATGGAATAAAACATTTAAATTTTGTAAGGACCTTGGAGGACATGCCAAAGCAGAGGCTGCTGAGTGCAATGCCAGACTCAGTTAGCAGTGTCTGATGGCAGTGGCTGACACTGCTTTTAAGCAGTGAGAAGTGCTGAGGTTCAGCTCCCCCTTCCCAGGACCCCAGAGATTACCTTTATGGAGAATTTGTTGTGGCTGTACTTACTGCTTTTTTTTTCCAGTCATTTTAATTTTTCCTATCTCAGTGTGACTTGACTAGCAGTAGCAGAAACCTCTGGATTTACCATACTGTACTATTATGTTGTGGGTAAATTATAACACCCTGCTCCAAATAAATGTGGCAATTTAATCCAGCATTTACATTTTAACTGAGCCTGCTCAATGCTAAGGTATCACAATACTCTGAATATGTTATTGCTTATTTCAGTAAGTGAATATATAAATAACAAACCTCGGGTTGGTTTTGGTGAGGTGGTGCAGATGAAACTCAGGTCTAGATTAGTACTGAGCTTAGGGCATATGAAAGTAAAAGAATAAAGGTATAATGGTATTAGGACATTTGTATCATAGTTTTGAAGTTGTACAGGTTTTGTTACAACTTATACAGCCTTGGAGCTAGCGTAGTTCATGTCCAGTTACCCATGGCCTACAGATCTTTATGAGAAGGGTTTTACTAGGAAATAGATATGTTACTCTGTCCGCCAAAGGGGAATATTCCTCTATAAAGGAAAAAACTTTACTAGTCTCAGATTTTTGTTTTCTTGGCTTTAACTAAGCTGCAGGTGTTTCCCTCCAGTAAAGCCTTTTTTCCCCCTTTAACTCAGCCCTCATGATCCAAGGTGTCCAAGGAACCTCTGTGCAGTGAAGCTGTTCTTCCAGGAAATGTGAAAAATCCATAAGGACCATGTGATTTGTTATGAGGTGGTGTCTTACACAGATGATTTCCTTCTTCCAGTAAGTCTGTAAAAAGTCCTTATGTGCCCGCATAAGAGCCTCTTTCCTATTTGATGAGCCTGGCAGAATACAGCTAGAAGGAAAAGTTGGCAACTATCTTCCTTGTCCCTCAAACAGTTCCCCTGGTGGTTTGTGATAAGGCACATTCCCAAGGAACTGCGAAGACATTCACTCAGCTGTTCTTAAATCCAGAAATTTATTTTCCTTCTCGTTTTGTGTTGTGGCCTGAAAGTCTACCAAATCTCAGAAAGGTAACTCTACAAAGGACTAGGTCTTCTGCCAAGCCTTGATGATGTTGATACAGCCTTCACTTGCAGATGTTACTGGTCAGAAATTTATTTACCAAACAAATTACTCTCAGATATTTAATTTTCATGAAATTTGAACATTTTGTGGAAATGTGCAGTTTCTGAGGGGTTTTTTTGTGAAAATGTCATTGTGTCTTATATCTACAAAATGTGGAAATATTATAATTTATCTGGGTTACTTGAAGATTGCAAGATATTAGTTTTCATACCTCTTGCTAAATGCTGTCAAAATGTAATTAGCGAGATGTGGGTTTTTACTAACTTTAGAAGTTTACAGGAATCAGAACAAACCAACATGGTGAAATTTTGAGTTACATCTCTCAGAATGTGGTTGGTGATGGAAAGACACTTTGTTAGGCCAGTGAGTGCAATCGCTTCAGCAACCCTGGCAACCACTTCCTTAAAGCCTGTTTATAAATTATTGAGAAGGTACTTGTTCATGGGCATGATTGTGTAGTGTTTTTTTAAAAATTTTCACTTCACAGGAATTTCATCACTTTATATTTGCAACTCAGATCAGGATAACTTTTTAATATGTTGGAATTTCATATATAACAGGAATTCTGGTTCTTGATCAGCTGTGTAGAAACCCTTTCTTTAAAGAGGCTGAATTTTATAATACAATTAAGAGAATTGTAATCAAGTTTGGCTGCTCACAGCTTATTAAAGCTGTTAGTCACTGTGTCTGTGTGAAATAACAATAGATATATCATTAGAAAACTTAACTAGCAGCGTAAGTAAGTAGACCTTTTTGCCTTTTCCTTGTATCAGTGAATGAGTCTGTAATGTCTTTTCTAGACCCACATAGGGACTAAATGCATTGTTTAATGGAATGAAGACAAAGAGCTCCGCCAGCTCAAGGCTCAGGGCTTTCTGGCAAGTTTTTTCTGATGTTTAGGTGGAATTTCCTGTATTTCAGTTTGTGCCCCTTGCTTCTTGTCCTGTCACTGGGCAACACTGAGAAGAGCCTGACTTCATCTTCTTTACACCTTCCCTTCGGTTATTTATAAACATTGAGAAAATCCTCCCTAAGCCATCTCTTCTCCAGGCTAAACAGTTCCAGCCCTCTCAGCCTCTCCTCTTATTAGAGATGCCCCAGTAATAATATCTTTGTAGCCCTTGACTAGACTCACTCTAGTATGTCCGTATCTCGTGTACTGGGGAGCTCAGAACTGGACACAGCACTCCAGATGTGGCCTCACCAGTGCTATTTAGCACTGTTAGGGGAAGGATCACCTCCATCAGTGTAATACAGCTCAGGATACCATTATTTACCTTCTTTGCCAGAAGGGCACATTGCTGGCTTGTGGTCAGCCTGTTGTCCACTAGGACTCCCAGATCCTTTTCTACAAAGCTGCTTTCCAGCCAGTTAGACCCTGACCTGTATCAATGCCCAGGGTTGCTCCTACCCAAATGCAGGACTTTCATTTCTCTATGTTGATCTTCATGAGGTTCCTCTTTCCAGTTCTCCAGCCTGTCAAAGTCCCTCTGGATGGCAGCACAATCATATGTTGTATCATCTCAAATTTGTCAGGTGTGCATGCTGTCCCATTATCCCAGTCATTAATGAAGTTGTTAGACAGCAAAGGACTCAGTATCAACACCTGGGGTACACCACTAGTGACTAGTTTCCAGCTGGACTTTGTGCCATTGATCACAACCCTCTAAGTCTGGCAGTTAAGCCAGTTTTCAATCCACCACATTTTCCACTTATCTACTGAAGCATACTTCATCATCTTGTCTGTTAGGATGTTATGGGAGACAGTGTCAAAAACCTTACTAAAGTCCGGATAAGCAACATCTACCGCTCTCCCCTCATTCACCAAACCAGTCATCTCATTGAAGAAGGCTATGAGGTTGGTTAAGCATGATTTCTTCTCTGTAAATCCATGCTGACTACTCCTGATCACCTTCTTGTCCTTCATGTGTGTGGAAATGGTTTCCAGACTTGAAATTGAATTTTTCTTGTCAGGTTAAAACCCAATTTTTGCAGTGACTAATCCTAACTGTGATTTGGAACATTTCTGAAAAGCTGGACAAGGCCATCAGCACCGGAGTAAAAATGGGTGTTCAGGCATGTAGACTGTGTATCTGATTCAAGCTTAATTTAAATCACTACAAAAATTCTCATTGATTTCCTTGAGGACAGAATCATGAAGTGGGTTATCGTTGTGGTTCCTGAGGTCAGTGTGCCATTTGGGGAAGAATCAGTCTGTGCTACATGTATAGGAATGGTAGCAAGGGAAGAAAATGGAGCCTGTAAGCTTTTTATGGGCATAATAAAAAAATGGTTATTGAAACTAATCTTAAATATTTAGGGTTTAGCCCTTCCTGAAAAAGCTATCAAGGATTTAATTGAAAATAAAAGTTTTTCTATTACATTTTTAACCATGTGCTAGCAATTAGAAGAGAGTTACGAGCTGGATATTATGAAAAGCAAGAAAAGCCCCCAACCTCTAAAAGGGAAAAATTCTCTGTTAAACTATCTGGACTTTCACAGTAATTGCTAGGCAGCCCAATGGATTTGATTTTATCGGGCTTTTCTATAAAGAGTCTCTTACAAGAATGTAACTATTAATGACATTTAATAAATTATTTCCAAGATTGAGGTCTTAATGAAGTTTTTACTTTCAAGCAATTTAAGGGGGTGGTATTGATGCAATAATTTTGTAAGCATTTTAGAGCACATCTGTTAAACTTTTTTCTGGAAAATACACTTGTTTATACATCAAACTAAAAATTTGTTATGTACATCATAAC
This sequence comes from Phaethon lepturus, assembly GCF_000687285.1. Classification (NCBI taxonomy): domain Eukaryota; kingdom Metazoa; phylum Chordata; class Aves; order Phaethontiformes; family Phaethontidae; genus Phaethon; species Phaethon lepturus. Next base: position 6,747 of record NW_010525341.1, on the reverse strand, counting down.
AAAACGGGAAAAGGAGCAGTCTGTGGATAGTGAGATTTGCTCAGACTAAGTAAAATGCATATATATGATAAAATGGACATAGTTGCAAAATGTGAACTATCTACGTAAGTATTCATTCACCCTCTTTACAAATTCTTTTTTATAAAGTGTCTTGCTAAAAGCTGCCCAATATATCTTCACAAAACAAGTGCTTTCATCTTTGTTATTGTTTTTTAATGTTTTCCTCAGCAAACAAGACTTACAGAGGTATGTTTGCTGTGTTGATCCTTATCAGGAGAGTTTTAAATCAATGCTAATTTTGAGTTGTCAAGCTACCGAAAAGAAGCATAACTATAAGATGTTAGTAGTCGATGGCTTTTGTATGTTCTACTAACGTGATGGGGAGGGCTTTTCTTTATGGGATTTTTTGATGGAATAGCAGTTCCTAGCAGGCAAGCAACCTCAGCAGTGCGTACGTTGGTCTCCATGTATAATTTGTCTGCCATTCCAGATGTATGAATTTGGCATATTCAGTGAGCTACACATTAACTAAAAGAGCATTCAGTAATTTTAAAAATAGTGTTAAATCATACAGCTCTGGAATTTCTGAGTAGTAAAATCTAAATATTTTCAAATGAACTAATGAAGGCATCTGCACCTCAAGAAGAATTTTTTTTCATAAAGGGATAAAATCCCTTCAAAGTAGGGAATGTTATAATTGTTACTGAAAGTCTGGGCATAACTTTTTCAGGGCTTTGCCGCTTGTGAAACACTTGTTTTCGTCTTGTTTTTTTAAACATATTAATTGATACGTATTTTGACCCATGGGGTTAAATGATAGTCAATATAATGTTATGAGTCTTTTAGCCAGAATTCTTTTTCATCTCAAAAATGTTCATGTTTTAAATTTATTTAAAGTTTTTGGCTGAAAACTCAAATACCTGGTTTCATGTTAATAAATCCAGTTGTTTAAATAGGGTCAAGTTTCAGCTGTTTCAGTTACAACTACAAATTTTGAAGACGAATAGTAAAGAAAATGGGGGAAAAAAATTTTTATGTTTGCAGAGCAGAGTGAATTTTCTGCAAAGCTCTAGAGCCAGGCAATCCTGTAGTTCTGCCTCACGGTAACAGCAAAGGCTGAGTAACTGAGTCATTCACCCACATTGTGAAGATGGGATCAACGCCATCCAGGAGGGAGCCTTCTTTGGGGGCTACGACAGCAGCGAGAAGGCTGCCCTTCAACCATTTCACACGTGGGAGGAGGCAAGGTACTTCCCTTCAGAGATACCCAGCACATGGCTTGGCGTTCACATTGTGCCTTGGATGGGAGGATTTAAGCCTAATTAAACAACGGTTGTTGACTTGCATGTTCTGTAATAATACCATTTGGTACTTAGTTGTGGTCTAGCATCAAACAGCTCCCTTCAACTGAAGATCTGAGGCACGTTTGCCTGCGACAAGCCAGGGACTGGCTGACAGAACAAGTAGCATTAGCGAGGGTGGAGACTGCCAGCATCAATAATGATTATATGCGCCGCTTCTGCCTGTGATGGGCTGCCAGCTTGTAAGTGCTGAACAATCGAGTGACCTTGGCCAAACCCTTCCCAATAATGATACGGCGTTTGTTTTAATATGAAAGTGACAAGAAGAAAAAGATCACAGTGTATCTTTCTTTCATGCAATCCCTCATCTCCAAAATGGATGCATCTCATGCGAGTTTAATCGTTCGTTTCATATGCAAAGCCTCTTTCTCTGGTATTAAGAACATCTTAATTTCAAAGCTTAGAAAAGTTAAAGAAGACTGAAGGCTGGAGTGGAGGAAGAAAGATAGTTCTTATACCTGGCAGTAGCTGTCACCTGCTTAGAGATAATAAAAATATCTTCTGAAATTTAAAACTGTATTTTATCTCAGCTTAGGTACCTGCAAACATTATTTTTTTAACCTATTTTTTGTATTGGGACCATTCAGTTAATTGAGCTAAATTGCCTATTTTATTAAATTTTAAATACTGGCAAAATATTTGTGGTAAAAATATGAACGAGAGCTAATATTTTTTGCACAGTTTTGGGAGGTTTCTTTTACTCTTAAGTGTGGATCACCTGCAGCAGTGTTTGAATAAAACCTTTCTGAGCAGAAGAACAAAGTCCAGGGTTGACAAAACTGTCTGAAGGAAGTTAGCTGCAAAATATAAGCTGCTCCACAAACTGGGGAGGGGGGAGCAATATAACGAGCTACTCAAAGGCCCTAAACTCTCATTCTCAGGATTCCTTCAAAACTATGACAAATGGCACAGCTTTAGTATAATTTTTTAAAGCTCATTCATCTTTTCCTTATAAGTGTTTAATTTCTCTTTTCAACATTGCTTCTCTGTTTTCTAGTCAACACAAAAAAGTATTCCTTCAGATACAGTCTGTGGGACCCTGGGTACATCTGGGCACACCTTCAGCCCTTCTCTCTCTTTTCATAACATTATTTATTTTGAACATCTTTTTTTTTTTTAAACTAGAAATAAATGGTAGTTTCCAGCCCACAATCCAGGAAAAGCACCGAAGTTGAGTATTTGTCGCTGTCACAGTATGAGAGCTAATGCCATCTTTAATAGGAAATCATGCTACCAAGTACTTTTAGAAGGGCAAAGTATCATATCACCTGATGCAGATCTAGTGGCTTTCAAAAAGAAGTGGACCTTTTTTCTCATCATCAAAACATTCTTCTGGTGAGATGTTTCTGATGACTGAAGTCAAGTAAGATTAGTTTTTGCAGTGGAGTACAGCAGCTGTGTGACTTGACTGCTGAGAAACTTGGTTACTGCTGTCTAACATATTTTATGAAGAGCTTTTACCACCCTTACTTTAAGCATCTTATAACAAGGGGATTTTTTGTAGTGAAAACCTGCATTCTTGTATTTACAAGTTGTGAATAATATTAGTTTTAGGCACTGAATACCTTTGGTTTCAGAAACAGTTGAACAGATGTGTAGCCGCAGAAATGAGCAGACAAGAAATGGTAAGCTACACAGCTTGCACTCTGTTGAAGAGCATAGGGAAGCCGATTTACCCGTGAGTCATGGAAATTACAGCACATGCAAAAGAAGCCTTGCTCTCTTTCAGATTTTCATGGTTGTCCAAGATACACAGTGCAGCTGTGGTCATAGTCAAGCTGAAGAAGCTGAGTATGGCCTGTCTGTGAGCGTGTCCAATTCCTACAGCATTCACTGGGAGTTATGTGCCTGGGTAGGAAGACAAAGTTTGCTGTGATTTGATTCACTGTAACTGTTTGAGGGAGGCTAAGAGGAGATTCGGCTCAATTATTCTCAACTTGAAAGCAGTATTGTTTGGAGATGGAAATTGGAAAATGTCCTGCAAAGCATAATGCTTTATATGTGAAGAGAAATACGACTTTTTATGATTTCAGTGCTATGTTTTAAAAATTTTGTTGCTGTTAATATATTGCATAATATTCATGGAAGAATTTACAGAGGTTTAATACGTTTGATGTTTGGGTACTTGCTTACTGTCACACATCTTCCCTCTTAGTTTAATCCAGAAAAGAGCTAAAAATCTCCTTCTTCCCTCCAGTTCTGTTTTTCACATTTATATAGGAAACTGCTTGCAACATCTAAGTATTGTGTTTTGGGAGACGGTACACTGTTACACAGGGACCAAAGTAGAGTTCTTACTTTCAACTCACGAACGGTGCCAGCAGGGGAGGGGAGAATAAAGCAAGAAGCACCAGGTCAGAGTGCTGGGAGCCTCCTTGCAGGCGAGCAGGAGGATGGTGCCAAGGTAGCTGGGTGAGCTCCAATCCCAGGAGGCCACACCTGGCTCTTGGTGGCATTTGGGGCTTCTTGTGTAAGAAGAGCTTATAGCCAGTGAGGGCACGGCCAGTGAACTGTTGCAGGCTGGAAGGCACCTTGTGTGTGCGTGGTTTGTCCTTTGGTTGGGGTTTTTTGTTAGGGTTTTTTTTTTTTTAATATTGCAGAATAGGCATAAATATACAGATTTCCTTATGTTATTAGGAAGATGAGAACAACTGTTTTGCAGCTAAAAACCCCTTGTATCTGATGTGCAGCCTATCTGAATAGTGTGTGTTTGTGGGCAGTGCCAGTTTCACAGCATGTTTGTAGGGCATCTAGGTAAGTGTGGGTAACTGCTGCATCTTGCGAGGCTGTCCCTTTCATGTCTCAAATTTTTGATCTGTTGATTCCACAAGTGTTTGACAAGGCACATTTGATTCATCAGCCGATGCAAAAGAGGGTATTCTGAAATAATGCTTGTGTTTACATGTTTATGGGGAATACTTTTGTGCTACTCTGTTTCAGCTTAGTTTATGGGATTAATAGAGCATAAAATAGGAAATTATAATGCATATATTTACACATTTGAAGTAATACACCTACAGTTTAAGAATGCTTTCAAAATGAGTGCAGGTTCAATGATCTCAGCAGTTCAGTCCTTTTTCACAAGTCTGAGTTAGTTAACATTTTCCTTAAAGCTTTATTTTATAGCCATGTGACTAAGAACATCCTTTTTTAAAAAAATGTTTAGTTTGCAAACTTGAAAACACAAGCTATCGATATTCAGAAAGCAGAAAGCAAGAAGTAACAGCAAGCCCTGAGGACTAAAATTTATGAGTTCTGCAGTGCATTGGTATTTATTTCATCTCTTGCACAACTACACTGGAACTTACATTTTCTGATAAACCCTTCTCATTTTTTATTTTTTTTTAAAGAGGAATTGTTCCCTGTTACTTTCCATTCACTTCTAGCAGCATTGTGATCACACTGGTAAACAAAAAGATCAACTGGAAGATTCTGAAATTATTCCAGATTTGAAATATTATTTTTCATTCCTGTTTATTCTTCCCCAAGATAAGCATCTAAAAAGTAATATTCTATGTAGTCTATATATCACCTTGCCACTTGAAGGCTTCTGCATTATGAAAATGCACAGCTTTAGCAATGTAGAAGGAATAAAGCCCATGCATAAATAGGAAATACAGTTAAGGGAAAATTAATAAAGGAATGAAACTAAATCTGTATAAAAAATTTGGAAAATTAGTAGCCTGTATTTTGAGTAGATGTAGAGTAGTTGTATGTATGTTCAGAATTTTTTATAAATGCAGCAAAAAATAGGGATAATGTTAAATTTGATCAATGTATTTTGATACCACTTTAAATGAGATCTGGATATGGCCTTATCGTGGTTTAGCCCCAGCCGGCAACTAAGCACCACGCAGCCGCTCGCTCACTCCCCCTCCCGCAGTGGGACGGGGAAGAGAATTAGAAAAAAACCTCATGGGTTGAGATAAACACAGTTTAATAGGACAGAAAGAGAGAAGGAAACAACAATAATAATACCGACAAAGGAATGTACAAGAACAAGTGATGCCCAATACGGCAATTGCTCACCACCCCGTGATCGACGGCCCGTCCCCGAGCAGCAATTTCTGTCCCCCGGCCAACTCCAGTTTATGTACTGGGCATGACGTCGTATGGTAGGGAATGTCTCTTTGGCCAGCCTGGGTCAGCTGTCCCAGCTGTGTCCCCTCCCAGCTCCCCATGCACCCCCAGCCTGCTTGCTGGCAGGCCAGCACAAGAAGGTGGACTGTCCTTGACTACTTAGCAACAACCCAAAACATCAGCACATTATCAACAGTTTCTCATCCCAAATCCAAAACACAGTCTCACACTAGCTTCTGTGAAGAAAACCAGCTCTATCCTGGCTGAAACCAGGACAGACCTTGGTTTGCTTTTAAAAAAAACTGAGATCTTTATTTAGAGGAATTGCCATTGTAAAAAGTATGGGGCAAGCTAGTTATGGTAAGCTGCAGACTGATGCTTAGTATTCCTAGCTCTTCCACTGTTCTCATAGTCTTATGCTGTGTGGTATCATTCCTAAAGAGCAAATGCCTAGACTCCTGCGAGTATAAATGATACTTTATCATATTATGTCAACAAGAATACATTTCTTGTCCTCGTGCTTCTAGAAAAGAACTTGAAAATGTGATTTTTTAAACCCCAGTGTTCATTATTTGTATCATCAGTCTGCTTGAAAGCCAGTCTTGATTTATTTATTTTACAGAATAGAACTGTATTTGGAATACTTGAGGTAAATAATACTACATGGTCCATCCTTCAAGCAAGTTTTTGAACCTTTCACAGGGGAAAAAAGTGAACATACATACATACACACCTATGTTTCAGGTGTTGACTAAGGGACTTAGGAGGGACCTCTACACTTAGGAGGGAACCCACTACAAGCAGAAATATATTGGAAGTTACATGAGTAGATTTGAAGTTGATTTGTGAGATCTCTAGCTCTGGTTTTGACTGTATTTGTGCAAAAAATGTGTGCTTGTGAAGTTCAGAGAAAGGGTGATTCTGTGAATACTGTTCATGTAGTGTGAGTTAGCAACAGAAGTGAGTAGCCTCTGGTGCATCAAAGGTCTGGAGAAGAACAACAGCAAGAAAACATAACCAATAAAGAGAAAAACATGAAAATGCTTGAGAGGGAGGGAGGCAGAAGAAGAAACTGAACACAAGAAACTGTACTGCTGAAAACCGTAAGGATAGAATACAAAACCTCTCCAGACTGTGGTAGTTTCCCTCTTAATCCACAAATCAGAAAGTGATTTATGAACTAGTCTTTCTTCACTAAAGCCCAGTAAGAAAACTTTTTTTTTTCCATTTTTTACTCGTTAGGCCTTTGTTAGGAATTTCAGTATTCACAAAATTCTCAGGGGCTGGTGCTGTCGGCAGAATTTTG
>NW_010525340.1:20427-20971 GCF_000687285.1 Phaethon lepturus | reverse complement strand
CACAGGCAGGAGCCTAATTCAGGTCTTCTGCAAGGTATTCCTTATTCCACACCGTCCACTTAACCGGTTCTGTGAATGATTTATTTCTGTGCGCTCCTGAGCAATTTACGGGTGTTTTCTGGTTGTAAATCCACGTTGGCTCCCACTGGGCACATATGTCGCATGATGCTCTTCTCCCTCTTTAGCAGTAGGTTTTTCTAGGTTTCAGCGTCTGGTATAAAGTTCAGCGTGATGAGCTGAAAATGTGCATTTCGCTCTTATCCTGAAATATGGGATTACATTTTGCTGTCTCAGTGACTATTCCCAGTGGCGGATTTATACCTTTAGGCTTGGCATTTCATGGGGACTTAATGGAGTGAGCTCCCTATAACGGAAATATTCCTCTTACGCATCCCTCCTAGAATGAGTCCAAGGGATAAGGGTGAGCAATTCCTTCAGGGTCCTCTAAAAACTCCAGCCAAAATATTTGAATTAAGCCAGCACAGACGGCTATGAAACTGGTAGAAGGTAATTAGGTTAGAGATGGAAATAGCAATTCACAGTT
>NW_010525340.1:9984-20396 GCF_000687285.1 Phaethon lepturus | reverse complement strand
GGAAAGAGTCACCAGTGATTCCACAGGCTGGTCTAGGCGATGCGTTGGACATGCCTTAGCAACTTGTGTTTCTTCTGGTCAGAGTGAAATTTGCTGCTTTGCCCAAGCCCTGAGCGATACCCTTTTCTTTTCACAGTTTAAGGGGGATTTAAGTGAAATGCAGACCTTGCACTGGCTCTGGCTGACAGTGAATTTCGCTCCAAGTGAGCAGAGGGAATTGCTAGAGAGCCCTTGTAGCTAAAGATTTATAACAAGAGGCAGCCAGAGACTTTGGCTACTCCTAATGTACCGTTCAAAGCCCCGAGAGTCCCTCTGCCACCCGAGAGTTGGAGGGAACTGTAGAATTTATCATGACTACGAAGTTTCTGCTGGCTTGACAACCATCACGTGAGTAAGGATCATTCAGTCCTCTACAAGGTGCATCAGGAGAGAATATAAACAAGACTCCATGTTTTTGCAGCACTTTTATATAAAGCCTTGTAATGTTTTTACAGCTCTGCACTGCTTTCATCCCCGTTGCAAAAGGGTTTCTTACAGCCTGGCAGCGAGGAGCTGAACGGCTGATGCATGAGTTTACGGAGTTATCACCCCACTGTCTGCATCCTGTTGGAGCTGCCCGTGAATTTCCACTCTGGTTTTGGATCCCAAATGCTGGAGGCACTGCAATGGCTGCTGTCACGCAGAGCGATGAATTCCTGCCCGAGAGAGAGGGGAAAAAAGCTTGTGGAATATTTTGTCAGGTCTAGATCCAACTTCAAACTGCAGTAGCTTTGACGATGGCTTGGCACTGCTCGTGCTCTGCGCAGATACGTCAACTACCAGATTTGTTTTTATCATATGAGGAAACAAACTGTTTAATGAATGAAACCAGATGTGCAAGATAGTGCTGAAAGACCTACAGTCGCTTTGTAAAGAACTCAAGCCAGAAATCTTGGAAAACGCACATAAAAACATTAATGGAATTTATTCTTGGCAATTAAAGGTAAATATGCATTATGCAGATATTCTCTTTTAACTGCACTATACCCATTCCTGGCATTTCCACACAATCCATGTGGTGCAGGACTCCAGCACAGTCTATCTGTTCCTCATCAATCTTGTGTAACTCATCGTGGGACGCTGGCCGGGAATAGGGCTGGGGGTGGTTCCCTGGATATTTTCTTCACAGAACAGAAAGATCCACAAATGCAAGTAGTTGTGAGAAGAGCAGATCTCCTGACACTAGGAAGAGCAAGTGCGAGTTAATTCATGAAAGGAACCAGGCCGATAGAAAAGCTTGCACAAGCAGCTGTTTCAGTTTGGACAATTCCCATTGACCCGCACGGTTGCTCCAACGGGACCCACATGGATTAGTCAGTGCAGACTGCCTGTCATCCACTGTGCAACCCGCATGTGTTGCAACATGTTATTCCACAAAACAAGCTAGTTAAAACTTCCTGAGAGCTACCGAAGTGCTCCTAATCCGAAAAACAGAATGCCCTGTTAAAAATGGATGGAATCAGAAGATATCTTGCAACTTTACTGTACAGCCCAAATCACTTTAAACTTCTTTGATACTTGCTTTATTAATACCAGCCAGATGAGAACGTCATTGTAACTTGGGTGAGAGACTGTAGTTTTGTTGTTGGTGGTTTTTTGGTTTTTTGGGGTTTTTTTTTTTTATTAATATCCAATGTTAATGATTAACTCTTCCCCAAGAGTCTTATTTTCAACCTAACATAGCCAGTAACTGCTATTAGAACATGCTGCGGTGACAGACTTGACTGTCAGCCGAAGCACCGTGCCACCAGCCCAGGTTAGCAAGTAGGCAGCAGTGACATCTGGGATGGAGGTAGGATGGGTGGACCCGTCTGATGCCGTTCCCATGACACGTGGGGACCAGCGCAATAAACGGGAGAGCCAGAATTTTCCAGGTGAGTCTGAAATGAAATTAAATCATTTGTGTTTGTTTTAATATAGGGATGTCTGATATTATCTGTCTACAGCATTAGTCTGTGCTGCTGCCTTTGAAGCTAATAATTGGCATTAGGGTGGTGTGTTAGTTTCCATGTTAGGCGTGATTTTGGAATGAATCTCAGTTATCCAGACAAATGGGCATTTTCATGGTATTACCCACTACCACATGATGTTACATATTCCTCATCAGTGGCTGTGTTCAGGTTTGGGCATCACTGGGGTTTGGGGTTTTTCCTTAGCTAATTAAGAGTTGTGAGAAGGGCAAAAATATTCGGGGTGTTGGAGAAGAAAGGTTAAACCAGCAAAATATGGGCAAGCTTAGCCAAGCGATGTTTAAGGTGGTCATGGCTTGTGATGCTGAAGGGGTTCAGCATTGGGGATGCCACCATTCATTAGCGGAGTGTGTGGAGCTGCAGTTAAGGGTGGGGAGAAGCAAAATGCAGATGAAATATCAGGATGTGCCCTTGGAAATGAGATCTTTGAAGCCCAGGTTAGTCCCTTGAAAACTACATTGCTACAAATCTAGGGAGGTTTAGTAGAGAGCGATCCTAGTGGGAGAAAGGCGGGCCTGAGGAGCCCAGGAGCTCTTCACAGGCTTTGATTCTCTGGTTTTGGGTGTAACTGTTGACTCCATTGCAATGGGCTTACATTAGGTATGAGTTGGATCTGGTTTGTGCAATGGCTTGAGTTTTTTGGATTACGCGTTCTTAAACGATGACCACAAAGGTATTTTAATTAGGAAAGTAAGAAAGGTTCTGCTGGTAGGCGGGCAAACCACGATAATTATTGGCAGTGAGAAAGTCAGCAAAGAACAAGTAATCAGGGAATTTATAGAGGTCTTATTGAGAATTACCTAAATGTAATTTTTAAGGATACCCGTGAAAGAATCTTCCGTAAGGAACACGGTTTACAATGACAGTAATGTCCACTCCTAGGCTTTATCTAGTGTTCAGCTGTACTCGCAAGCTTTAATGAATACACAGATGAGGATCAACCTAGCTGTGTGGCCACTGAACATGTCACCACCATAAATGTCAGGATCTCTGGAAGAACCCACCAGGGGATGCTGATTCTGCGCCAGTGCCCGTGGAAGCTCACAGACTCTGGCAAGGTGATTGAGATGCACAAGAAAGCTTACCTGTCTTGCTGGGCAACAGATCCAAAATCCTTTCACAAATGAGGAAAACTGTACAGTTTGAAAACAATTTTGTAGGAGTCTGTATTTCCAAATGCATCTCTCTTGAAACCGGATATTGAGATATCAAAATAAAATGACACTTTACATTTTTCTTTAGGAAAGGGTGGGTAGCTTTGGTCTCATCTTCAAGATCCTGAATACCAAGTAACTTGGCAAGAAAATCATCACCACGCCAGCATACCACATCCCTTGCACTGGACTTTGAGTTTAAGCTAACATGACCAACTTCACGTGCAAATGCTCTTGGAGTAGCAAAGTGCTTCCTTGGCTAAATCCAGCCTCCTACTTCTGTCTGCAAAAACAGAGCTGCACAAATTCTACTCTGCCACTTCTGAATATGAGAGTAGGGTCCAAAAGTGTCACTCTGTGCTATAAAGCTTTAACTTTTCTTCATAGATGGTCAGCTGACGGGATGAGCAGAATTGCCATGTACACAGTTGAAGGCTGGTATGAACACAGGATACCTTTAATGGACAGGGAATGACACCCACTGCTTGACCTAGAAGACATGCCTGGGCTGAGCAATATGCACACCTACGGTCTTCTCATGGGAATAGTTCTCCCATCGTAAATAAGGGCACTTCATGGCTCTTATGGTATCATGTGTTTTCATCTTGTGGAAGCATCTCGATAGAAACATCTAGAAAGATCATACCCTTGTTCCAAATACCCTTCTCTGGCCCTGGCTGAGCTTTGAGTAAGACTGTTCGAGTAGTGGGAATGGGTGTCGCTTCTCAGGTGTATTCAGAAGATCAAATCTGATTTTCTTAGAAACTGTGGCCTTGTTCTGCTCCCTGCTATGGTTACCTCTCTGTGTATCAGCAAACGGGGCTGCTACTAATGGCACAGGAGATTCATGTCTGTAAGAACAAAACCAGTATTTGCAACAGATGTCTTCCCGAGAGGGTCCTGGCTCTGACACAGGCACCGCGCAGCCTCACGCTGACTGCTCAGGGCCAGACTGCCAAGGTATTTAAGTGCTGGTCACCTTTGAAAGGCTGCTCTTTAACCTCTTGATCTTAATGAATCGGGAGGGGTAGCAGGAACTTGCACTTTCTGATGTGGATTTTACTAATTAGTCCAAGTGCTTCTGTAACACACATGGATATTTAAGGCCATGCACACCATTAATGCAAACTGCTTACCTGTAACGGAGTAAACTGCACTGGATGGAGCACAGTGCTAACACCAGCAGACTCCTGACTTAGGAGACCGTACAGGGTTGCTCACTGCGTGCAGTGCATGCGGGAAGCAGGCTTTGCAATGGTGCAGCTGCCTATTTTACTGATGTCCAGTGGCTGACAAAAGCACCGGTGGTAGGTGGTCACAACAGAGAGCATCTCCCGCCGCGGCTGCTCGCCGGCGTATCGGATACCCACGCCTACGACCTGGAACTGCAAAGCCTTGCTCCTCCCTGGCTCTCGTGCATGTTTGGGTTCGAGGGGCGAAGGGGCAGCCCAGGAGGTGGTGGTGGGGTTGGTACTTGGTGCCACCCTTGGACATGAACCGTGGAGCCCTGGCTTTGTCCAGGGCAGAGACCTGATGAAACAGGGTTCTTCTGCCATTGATGAATGCTGCAAAGATCAAAACAAAGCAAAGGACCTCTGTAGCGGTGGCTGGTCTTTCGCTCTGTACCTCTTCCCATGTGAGACTGTCACACACACCGGGCATTGAGCCATTCGGCCCTTGTAAGTGCCCCGCTGGTGGGTGCTGCCTGTAGAAACACGGTGAACGCCTTACCAGCACTCGTACCGCGGGCTGGTAGCGCTCGACTTTTATTACGAAGCGCACGATGCATCAGAAAAGGGCAACGGGACCTACATCCTCTCAGCGCGGAAAGCAGGCGATGCGGTAGCTGTGTGAACGTGTGCCGAGCACCGCAAGGAGACCCCGGCGGTGCCAGCCGCAGCACGAAACTCGGCGGAGGCTTTTCTTATAACAGCAGTTATTTGCAACGGGTTTGGGAGGTCTGGTTTCAGTTCAAGCCCACACACCCGCAGCCAGGAGTACTCTGACTGATGCAAGATACAGATGCAGGCTGGCAAGAGATGAGGGGGGAGAAAGATGGTGAAAAAGGAGCTTTTCTTGTCTTCCTGTTCGACACGTGTTTTGAGTCAGGTGAAGCAGCTGTAGCCCGACACACAACCACACTTCTGCAAAGACTGCGGTTGTGTCCAGCTCTGCTTAAAGGTTTCTTGTTCAAATCGAATGGAAACTGCTCGTTAGCTCCTAAATGCCTGTGAAGACCACGTACCATTTAAGTTTCAGTTAAAATCTCCAATCTGACTAAGGTACTATAAAAGAGCCTCAGCAATTCATGAGCTAGTTTAAAGGCAGAAGGGGATTTGCTACATAAATAAGGTATGTGGTAGCTGTCACAGACTGAAAACATGGAGCTGTGAGGCTTTTCTCCATATCGTTAGAGATTGTATTACCGTTAAGCACGGAAAAACAGATAACTCCTTTAAGTAGTTAATTTGAATATACAGAAGCAAGAGGAAGAGTAGGAGGAAGATGTAGGTCAAGTGCTTCAGGAAGATGCCAAGCAAATGTTCAAAGATCTGCAAGATTGGTTTTTACCAGCGCGAGAAGTAGCTGCGTGCACTTCAGCTGTTGTTATAGAATCCATGTTGCTCCCATTGTGGTGAGGGGGGGGAAGATAAAATAAAAAAAAAGGCAAATAAGTGGCACCCTGAGGTGCTGCTGCTGCCGCCCAGTATGGGAGCACCCTGCTACAGCTCGTTGGTGTCCCCAATTAGGAGCCCCCTCCGCACGGTGCCGCATTCGTAACCCAGGCTGTGCTGCCCTCAGCGCCGTTCGACCGACCGCTGCTCCGGCTCGTGGGAGAACGAAGCAACAAGTTGGAGGGAGAAATTGCTTTTGCTTCCTTTTCAGCACAGTGAAGGGGTAGGATTTTATGATTGATTTCCCTGATTTCAGAGGTATTGGAGGATGTTTTGAGTCTGTATGAGACTGGGGAAATTTGGGAGGCTGGGCAAAATCTGCCACTACGTCACTTTTTTCTGAAAGGCTGAGCAAAAGGGAATTTAAATGTTGTGGGACTGTCAGACTGACCCAGAAAAAAACCATCTCGACTATGATGGCAAGGGTACAGGCAAGCAGTGCTGCAGCTTTGCTGTTTGACCTCCTCCAGCCGCTTGCTTTGTCACAGAACAGGGCTTGGATCCAGTTTAATCGTGCTTGGGCCGTGCCTCTGCCACCCAGCTCAAGTGGTTTGGGCTGGCAGGCTTAGCCTAAGGAAAGCTTCACAAATGCAACAATTTTATTTGGAGGCTAGAGAGACCTGATGTTGGTAAGGGAACTCTGCACAGACACTGCTGCCTTTTATGAAGAAACCCACTGAACAGCCATCATTAACATGAATTATTTTTGCTTAGTCTAAAAAAAAAACACAACAAAAAACCCAAAAGCACCAAACCAAAAAAACCCAATTCCTTGCCATAAAGCTAAAAGCTTTTAGCCTCTTTGTTTTAATATGGCACCGTTCCTGAAAACGGTTGCAAATGTGACTTTTGCACAAGCCTGACCTACGACACAGCACGCTGCAATAGCCGCTTCCACCGTGCGTTCCTTGCCCACGTACAGAGTACGTGATTCTTCTTTCAAGAAGGGGAAAACCTTGTGTTATTTCTCCTGTGACCTGCTTGGGTCTGAGAAGCTCTGTGCAGAGCAGCGCTCTGCACCTTCCCTTTGATGCTCTGTTGGTCATACGGCTTGTAGAGGTTTTGGGGCGTTTTGGGGTGGTTCTTGCCAGCCCTTCAGCTGCTTGGTCTCAGCCTGGGCTGTGCTCAGAGACTGCTGAGTGTGGGCAGAGGTGTGAAGAGTCGGGGCAGGAGACGTCGCCGAGCCAGCCCCATGGCTCGAGGCTTTGAGCTGGACGGAAAGGATAATGCGATGGGAGGAACAGGGTGACCTCCGAATCGCTGAGCTGCTTCGCAAGAGCTCGTTTAGGCCAAAGGAACCAAAAGAAAGTGAAAGGAAGGCCTAAACTAGGTCAAACCTGGCTTCAAAGAAGAACCAAACGTCAATGCCTTGTGTGTGATCTGCGCTGGGAAAGTTCACAACCCATTTCCACTTCGGGGTTCAAATGGTAACGTAAGCGCACTGCACGTGTTCACGGCCGAGCTGCTGCTGCAGATGATCTGTGAGAGCCTGTGAAGAGGGTGTCTCCCAGGAAGCCGAGGGTATGAAGGCTGGTGCCAGTGCCCAGCTCCAAAACCAGTCTCAGAAGGTGCCTTTTGCACAGTGATATTAAGAAAAAACAAAAAGTGAATTTAGTCATTCTTCTCCCTGGCTCCCCTGCACACTGCAGACTCAAACGAGGAAGAGTTTGCAACCTGGGAAATGCCATCCATGGCTTTGAAAGTGATGAATGTGAGTTTTACTCTTTGGGGAATTTCTAACTTGTCATCTCTGATCTGAGTTAAACTCAGAGCAGTTACAGGGATACCCATCGAATGTGGGCAGCGGGCAGTGCAAATCATGCTGGTCCTAAAATGGGAATGAATGAATTTCTTCAGCTCATGCCTCCATCCACTGAGAACTCATTGAAGAAGAGCTATGACAACCGATCTTCCCAAGGGATGCAGGAAAGCTAAAACCAAGTGATGTGTTCTCCCCAGAGCACAAGAAGTTGTTAATTGGTGGGATATATGGGATATAGCCATAATATCTGAGGGCTTTGCTAATTTTTTATGGCCACTGTTAATCACATTCCTGCACTTCATAGTTCAAATCTTCTTGCTGAACTCCTGAAATTGATTTAAAATGGGACAAGCCCTACTAAAATATGGTGACATAAATATATCTGCTGGTAATCACAAATTCTGGGAGTCATTCTCGCTTCATCCCATTTCACACTCCAGCAGAGGTCTGGTTTTGTCCACTTTGAAGCATTTTCTATAACTCAGCAATAAAGGCAGACTAAGATTTTTGTCTCTACTGTGGTGGAAACCAAGGAGGGGACTGCTGGAGCTGCAGAAGGCAACTCTGAACTCAGTGGAGGAAAAAGGGAACAGGCAGCAGCTCCGCTGGAGCTAAATCTCTATAGAAACGTGGCCCGTACTTGAAGAGATTCAAGCAGTGTCTCACTCCACAAGTGGTGGGTGTTTGTGGATGCGGAGCCATGCCAGGTTGTAACGCACTCGATGTATTTAAAACCCTGCAGTTAACTTGGAGGGTGATGCTGAAGGTACCCTGCCGTACAGCAGTCTGAAGGACCCCAGCCACCGCTGGAAATGAGCAGCAAGATTACATTGGTGCGTACGAAATGAAGGAGAAACTATCTCCGAGTTCGTGAGCAGCCTGCCAAAACCTCCCCAAACTTGCAGTGTTATGGGGACTCCAAACTCGCCATCAGAAGACGAGATTTTTGCAAGAGAGGACACGTGAGGCAGAAGAGCGCAAGGCTCCTGAAGCCCAAGCCAAGCCACGTCCCCTCTTGCTGCACCGAGTGGGCAACGGTCACAGCTGGAGTAACCTCAGATGGAAAGGGTAAGGGTGTGATCCCAGCCTGGGTGAAGGAACCCAGCTGGGGCCAAGAGGATGGAGGCAGCCAGGCTTTTTGGAGAGGGGGGAGACACCATCGCAGCGGAGATGGAGGGACTACTAAAAGATGAATGCAAATGGGGTATTTAAGGCTTTCAGGTTGGCAAGTGATGAGCACCTTAATGTCTTGCCAGAAACAATGCTCTTAATGTTAAAAGAAAAGCTGCAGGCCATGGAAAGTGAGCAAGAAGAATACAGGGCTTTCAGGGATAAACTTAAAGAAACATGAGAGTAGGTGTATAGGGAAATGAGAGATAACATCTTCAGTTGTTTCAGGGAAAAGGGCAATCATTTGGGGGTTGAAAGTGAGGCAAGCTATTCATCTTATTACTGAAGAAGCAGGGGATCTTTAGGAAGAATCTCGGGGTGTCTTCCAGGTCCTGTGAAAGGTCTCGGCAAACTGCAGAATTTGAACCAGCCAAAGAGAAAAGTCAGGTCATGTCGCCGAGAGCCGACCCCTCGAGGTGGCTGGAGACACGTGTGAGAGAGCAGCTTTCCTCCTTCGGAAGCAAAAACTGAGTACTGCCGGCAGTGAAAGTCTTTGGGAAGGAAAATATTGATCCATTCTTCCCGTGTCTTGTGCTTTGAGAAAGCACGTGTTGCAATAGTGGGTGGCTACAACAATCCTGCGTGAGATGCAATTGCCCCCGCGAAGGATGAAAATATCCTGCAATAAAGGAGGGTAAACGGGAGCATGAAAGACAGAGCAGTTATAGGTAAATATGGAAACTTGCTTGGACAGACTGGACACAGACAAAGTGCTTGTGTCACAGCCTTAATGAGTTTTTGGGATTAGCGGAGCCCTGGGCTGCAGCCCGGTCCCTGTGCCCTCGGTGCAGCACGGCTGGCACCCTGCCCCACCGACACAGCCTTACCGCTCCGAGTGACATAGCCCGGGCCGGCCACGGATTTGGGTCTGAGCAAACCTCCCGAGGCGGCAGCTGGATTCACACTCCTCTAATATCCACCCAAAACGCGTCGGAGCCTGCTCTCCGGGGCGGTCGCTCTCTGCCCTGACCTTCTTGGCTCGTTTTTTCTGCTGTTAGCTGCTCTGGAGCGTGCTGCTCGCCCCATTGATTTTTAATAAGCTCTTGAGGAAGCGCTTCCTCACCAGCGCTTAGCAACGAGAGCCGTGGCTCTCTGTCCCTCGCCGCCGCGACATACGATGGTCTCGAGCCCATCGGCACAGGAGGGGCTGTTGGCTCCACGGCGTCTCGCCGCCCATCTCCTCCGCAGCCCCGACGGGAAACCCTGCACAACTCGTTCTGCATCCCAGTGACAAATGCAGCAGTAAGTGTATCGGCACAAGGCATTTCCATTTTTTCTGTAATGGTTATTCCCACATCCTCCTTCAATCTGTGCCCTTCGAGCCCGCTTCCACTAATTAAAATGGTAATCTCAGGCTCTGCCGTTCGTTTGCCACCCTTGTTACTTTGCCCTTACAAATCCTACACAACCCCAAGGCTTTGATCTGCACGTATGTTCTTCCCCTGGATAAGGGTCCCAGGACACCTTCGATTAACATGTTTTTAAAAATCTTGGGTTTTCTTCAGATTTCAGCATTGGTGCCTTCTGTGCTATTTAGTTCTTAGTTATCGGTTATTCCAGTTATAGTATAGTTACTTATTTAGTTTTTAGCTGTTCAGTTATTCTAGTTTTGCCAGGTGCATTTTTTTGTACACTTGCATGG
>NW_010525340.1:9106-9939 GCF_000687285.1 Phaethon lepturus | reverse complement strand
CACCCACTTTGCTACTGTATTTGGGAAATTTGGTTTTGTTTTTTTGGGGGGGGGGCGGATCTGGGTACATATCACTCCTAAGCCTCTGCCCAGGGAGGCTGCACCGGTGGCCTGGGGCTGCCAGGGCAGACCGTGCCGGAGAAGTGCCATGTGCCTGCCCGGCCTTGCCGGTGGCCACCCTCGTGGCTACTGGCCCTCAAACCTTACTGTGCATTTTTGCTCCTGCTCGGAGAACTCCTGATATATGAAATAGCAGCATCACTAGATGGCACATGTGAGCTCTTCTTGTCTAGCACAGGACCAGCCAGGCAGCGAGGTTTCTTCCCTCAACCTCATTTTTCACATTTCTGCGTCTGCTTCTGCCAGCACATACAGAGATATATATATGTATAAAACAAATATATATATCTATACATAGAAACAAAATATATGTTAATATTTTATAAGAAAAACCACACCCAAACCTGCCCTATAGCCTCATCACACACTGTCCCGCTATCCAGCGTGGCTCTGCCACCTCCCTGTTCCATCCCAGGGATGGACCAGGCTAGAGATGTTGCTCTGCCATCCTTTGCAAGCACTAAATATAAGCCCAAGAAATACCATATAATAAATAAGCCAAATGCTTTATCTTTATAAAGATTGCCTTTTAGCATTTTTTATGAGTTCTGTCTTTGTATAAATAATTGCTTTTTGTCATATTTTATGAATTCTGTCTTTGCCAATATTTTTTCAGGCAGTTATACAATCAAAGTCTAAAAATGCAGAGGACCAGCGGCCTGATGGTCTGTGCTGGCAGGGGACAGGGGAGTGGCTGGGCCCCCCCGAGTCCT
>NW_010525340.1:1101-8977 GCF_000687285.1 Phaethon lepturus | reverse complement strand
GGGACAGGGTAGTGGCTGTCCCACCGCGTGTCCTTCCTCTGGGCGGTCTGTCCCCCCGCTGTCGCTGCAGGGGTGACATCCATCCAAGTCATGGTCTGAAGTGGCTGAAGCCAAGTGTCAAACGTGCTCCTAAATTGTCCCCGGGCTAGCGTTAACATCTGCTGCTTAATGGGACCTTTGTCACGTCCATTAAGAGGAGTTATTCTGGTTTTTAGGTGCCTTGTTCAGGGCTTGGCGTGCCAAGTGCTGAACTCGTGGAGGAATTTCCTTCACTGAAGCTTTGTCAAAGTTTAAGACCAAAGATCAAAAAGGGGCTTTTGACCAGACAGAAAGAAAACGCTTTGATCAAAAGAGAACAGAAATTGGTTTCGTAATCAATGAAACAGAGGCTGATGTGTAAGCGCACGTGTGTGTCTGGGGTCTGAGGGCAGTGTTTATTGTCAACTTCTGCCTTATTCTTTCATAACAATTCTACTGTATTTCCACGCTGTGACTGCTGTTTCTCAGGGCTGAGAGGAAAATTGCCCGTTCCTTCTCTAAGGTAGAGGAGATCAAAGAACAGAATTTCTCCAAAAGAGGAAACCCACATCCTTACAGGATGCTCTGCAAGCTGCTATTACTGTCCCGCTTGCCGGACTTGATCCGGGCTGGATGCAGAAAGGAAAACGAAATCTCTGCCGAGCTCTCGCGGCCAGCATCCCTGGGAAACGGGCTGCTCCCGGCCTCAGCAGACGTGCCAGACGTCGGGTAATGCTTTGGCTTGTGCTCGGGCCATAATGTCGGCTCCAAACTGCAGCCATGAAAAGGCTGCCCTGAGCTCAGCTTAGTGCAGTGAAGCATCCGAACTATCTTCTCACCGGTGTCTGAGCAAGTAGGTGGAGGTGTTGCTCTGATCTTCCCTCCAACGTGGAAGGGAAGCCCTCCTCACCTCTCCCACATGGACTTAATTTGCAAAATCTTTTGCACCATCATTTTGCAGCATTTTCACCCTGCACCTGCCTTTATTTTCGCATGAATGCCAAACCAGAAATTTTAAGGATTCTTGGCTCGAGTCACCCCACTGAGCCTCCCTGCAAGGCTCAGTGGGGTGACCCCAAGGCAACCACCAGCTCTAGAAAATATTTCTTTAGGAACAAATCTTTTTTTCAGGCGTTTCTATAAACGTAAAGCAGGCTGGAAAGGATTGGTCCCAGCCAGCACTTTGCCTGAGATCCCTGGCTGGAAAGTGTGAGTCGTAACGACCACAAAGAGCCTCTGCCTGAGGAGCCTGGAGCAGACGTGGTGACGACCTTCCCAGCAGCGTGGCACAGCCTGCTCCCCCGACAGCAGGATCCGTGCCCTCTGAGGAATACCCCTTCGCAGCTGAGCCATCTTCTTTCACCTTCCAGAAAAAGAAAAAGCCCTCTTTCCCAGAGCAGCCCCCCAGCTTCGGTTGCAAGCAGCAATTTATCTTGTGCTAATGCCGTCCTCCCATTCCTGCAAGGGATGGGATTACAAGGGCACTTGATACCCAGCTTTAATCTGATGCCAGGACTTGCTCAAAGGGCTGTGAAAGGTCTTTTCTCTTGCAAGCTCCTGATCATGTAATCCTTCCTCTCGAGTTTCTGATATTACATCCCTACTATTCTTGCCAGTCAGTTGTTGGCCAGGCCTCTTATTTTGAGTTTTTTGAAGAGGAAAACCCATGCGTTGTGGAAATGAAACGGGAACTCCGGCTGTTCCTGTGTAATGCCAAGGATGAGTCCAAACCCACAGTGAGGTGGGAAGGACCCACTGGCCTCCTCTGGACCTCTCTGTGGGCACTTTGCTCCTCTGCAGTACTGTGTGGGAAGGAAACTAAAAACCGCAGCTGGCTGGCATGGGCTGTCCTTCCCTTTCTGCCATGGGAAGAAGTAGCTCAAGTGGAAAAGCTGTATATAAGATATACACTCTGACAGACACCCCGTGTATGCCCTTCTGTAGGGTGGGCCTATCTTATTTAGGGCATCCAATATTTTGATGAATGCTATTTATTACACTAAATAGGTAAAATTATTCAACTGTCCAAGTCTGATGGTGGCTTCCACCATCTCCTTCAGCGCTAATCACAGTCGTATCCACTGAGCAACAGCAGAAACAATTTGTTTATCACTCTTAGAGAAGATTTCATTTATATACCCAGTTTTATCTGAAGGAATTTAAAGACCTGTAGTCTAAACCTATGTGTCTTATTTATTGGGTACTGAAACTGCAGCTGCATTAAAGGCTGGGGATGTGCACACACAACCCAGCCACATTTAGATTTGATCTCATGCATTCGGTTTAACTGCACAGAATAAACGCTGCAGCTGATGAACAGATGTTCTTAGTTTTGTTTTTTTTTTTTTTTTTGAAACAGTGTTATATTTTGCCTGTCTTTGCAGGATTATTCAGTCAGTCAGTCAGCCAAAATACGACTTGATTAAATAATCACTTAAATAGAGCTGAACCACTTGCATTATTTTGGCAAATATCAATCCAATGTCAACATTTTGCTGCCAAGCCCCTGTTTGCTTCCAGCAGTCTTCTAGTGCTTAAACTTCATTTGTGCAGATGACAAAAACAAGCATCCTCTTAGCTCCAGCAGTTTTGTTTGCCAAGGTGAATCTTCCTTGAACGCTTTACGCGGCTGTGAAACCTGCTGCCGCGCCAATGACGGCGGCCAGCGGCGGGCGCCGGTGGCTTCGTCCTTCCCTGAATCTCTTGCCCATCACTGCAGCTCCCTGGCAAACGCGCCGAGGATGAGCCACGATTGCACTTTTGATACCCAGCTAATCCATTGTGCCAGGGGTGGTTTCTCTTGAACCAGTTTCCAATGCAAAATACTGGATATTGTCTTTTTCTGACCATGTCCTTGCCCGGGAACACCCAGCAGTGAAGCCCAAGCCGTGCTCGGTGGCTCTGGTCACCGGCATCAGGCTCTGAGGCTGCATTTCGGCATGGTGTGCGCAGAGTAACCCGTCGCACACCCGACCCCTCTCCCGTGATCCGGCCCCAAGGGCGGGCAGGTGTTGTTGCAAGGTCCTTCGTGTCGCTGTGTTCCCTCTTCATTGCAAACACATTTTCTGGAGAGGCTGGAAAGGTTATTTGTGCTTTGCTTTGCAATTAGGTTCAGTAGCCAGTGGCCAGAAGAATCTCTCACCTAGAGGCCAGCTTCTGCCATCCCTGCTGCTTGTACCTTATTTGAGGAATATTTTTTTCCAGTTCTATTCAGCAGTCTGGTCCTGGATGAGTAAAAGAAGTGTTACGCTGTATTGCTGATAATCGCGTTTGTGGCTCTGTAACCACAGTGTGAAAGACTTATCTGCCAAATTAATACCCATACTTCCTGGATTTAAATAGCCTACAAATAATGTTTTGCTTGGCATGTATTTATCACCTATTTATCTTACATACCATATCTCCGCTGCCTCTCTAACGTTGCTTTCAAGACGAGATAATCATGTATATTTAGAAAATACTGTGGCCTGTGAAAACTTTGGTTTTGATTTTTCCTGAGAGATGAAGATGGCTGCCACGTCCTTCAACATCTGCGGAAAAAATGTATGCTCAGAGGGCATGACTTCAGCTTCTTTCCTCTTTTTTTTCTCTGAAGATCTCTTCGCTACCTGCAGTCACAGCTCCTTGCAGTGATGGCACGCTTGATGCCTCTGTGTCCCTCACCACTTCCCCGTGGTTACTGGTACCGTCCGTGCTCCATCCTCAAAGAGACAACTACTCCAGCCAGCCTCGCCCGACGTATTCGATTTCCAACTGTCCCCAAGCAAGTCACGTTGTGAAAGCCATGACATCTGTTGTGACAGCACACACCCAAGGCTGAGGGTACGTGTCACTGGCCCCTCTCCCCTGCCCGGGGAGGTGCACGTTTGCCTCCGCCGCGTGAAGATGAGGTTCCCGAGCCCACGGGAGCTTGTGCTCCTGCAAGCAGCTCTGTTTGAAGCAGGCTGCTGGTCCAGGACAGGCACGAGAGAAAGCGTTGCAGCTTGTGCAACGTTTGTTCGGAATGAAAAGGAAAATACACAGTGACAGAGAGGCTCTTGGCTTTGATCATTGCGGGTTACGGGAAATAAAAACATAACCCAAAGGGAGTGAGCGAGGGGCGTAATAATGTCAGGTCAATCTCTTTGTTATTCTTCAAGATCAAAAGAAGCTGGGGGAATTTAGCTTTTATTGCCTTCCCCTCTTGTTTTCTGCTTTTTGGCTTTCTTCCTTAAGAATCAATGCAGCCCTCTTCGGGCTTGTACACCCCCGACACCCCCCAGGCCCACCGCAGACTGTTGTGGCACGGCGCTGGTGGAGCCCGCAGATCAGGGATGCCCACCGCTGGTCAGCCTGCCGGGTGCTACTTTGGTAGAAATGCTAAATTAAGCCCTTTTTCTATGATTTAAACTGGGATTTATTCTCTCAGTAGAACTCAGCCTGCCGTGTTGATGAAGGGTACATGGTGCAGCCAGGAGAGAGCCTGAACAGGGCTCCATTGCGCCGGAGACGCGCTGATCCTCACAGCATCCATCCACAGAATTCAGTTAATAACATCTTTTGCCTTCGTTATCAGCTGTGGTGTTTTTTGCAGTATCACAAAAGCTTGAGTCTTTGGGAAAAATCAGGCTCTGGGCTGGTTTATCTTCCTAGGGCAGAATAGAAACCTCTGCGGGTCCATAGCTTGATTCAGTAGCTGAGCAGAGCTTCGGAACTCCAGGCGGGTGACGCACTGGACAAATGGGAATGGGAACAACTAGAGACCTTTCTGACCTGAGCCGTCTCTGCTGGGCATCCAGAGTCCCTGTCCCTGCAGATCCACATTTTGAACCCGCCGGTCCCTCTTGCTTGCCCCAGGGCACCTTCAGCCCGCCTGTCCCGGCGGCAGCTGCGCTGGTTGACGTGGCCGCTGTCCTGGCTGCTTGTCCGCGAGGTGACGGATCCTCAGGGAGGACTTGCATGATTAGTTGGTCCATACTCTGGAGCTACGCAAGCATCCCCGACGCAGCATTTTCTGCGGTGGAAGCAACCTGTCCTCTGACACGGGACCAGCAGGCAGCAGGGGCTTGCCTCTGAGCCACAAAACCTGGTTTGAGTTTGTAAGTGTAAGAGGCATAAAGATGTGTTTAGGTAGCGTGATACCAAACAGTGCAGCGTCCTCGCTTATTTTATCATTCCATCAGCGTGTTCTCAACTGATCATGAATGAATTCCTTGCAAGTTAACAAGCTGAGAACATTTTTGTTATTAAAGAGGGCCAAGTCAAACTCTACCGAACAAATACATCTTGGATCTGTGGCTAATGAGTTTTTCAGCTGTTGAAACATGTTATGTGATATGAATGAAGCTGTAGTTGAATTAGACGTAGGTGTTCATGTAAAATTCACAAGCAGCAAATGAGCAGCAGGGCAATTTTCTCTCACAGCTTCATTTTAGGCAGCTAAATTCTTCTGGGAGGAAATGACCGTTTTGCATAGTTTAGCTATATAAAAGTGATTAATGAAAATAGTATTTACTGATCCCATTTTATGAAGGAATTGAATCAGAAGCATGTTTTGAAATGCAGAAGGGCTGATTCTCCCACGCCTCCCACCTTTTCCCCACCAACTGCTGTACAAAACCAGGGTAAAGCTGTGCCCCCTCCGAGGGAGCACGGGGCAGAGCGCGGTGGGGAGCCCAGCCCCAGGGCTGTAGCCTGACATTGTCGGTACCTGCAGTGAAACTCTACTGACTTCGATTCATTCCCAGTTCACCTGGTACGAACCAGGGTCATGGTTATATCCATGAGTGATACAGGACAGAGCTTAAAAATAATCCTTTGCCTGACACACAGATTTATATAACAAAGGGTGGGTCAGATCCAGATTTTCCAGCAAACTGGTGTTAAACAAGCCTCTCTGAGTGCTCAAGACCTAAAGCTTGTGACAGCAAGGAACGTTTCGATGGACCGTGTATCTGAACTATTTGTGGCATTATTATTTGTCAATTCTATTATTATGGATTCCCTTTTATTCCATTTTCATCTGGTAAAATAAACTAAGATGTAGCATTACTCAAACTACAGGCTGCCAAAATAGAAGAAGGAACTGAGATTTAGAACATTCTGGTGATTTTTTACACTGTTGAAGGAGTCTCTTCCATTTAAACCAGAGTCACAAGCAGAGATTTTCTCCCTTGAGAACATCTAGTGTAATCCTTCAGTTCATCTGGCACTCGCCAGGATAATCTACAGCTCATAGACTGTATGAAAAATAGAGCCCAGCAGAGCAGCTGGCACCGATGCCCAGCTCCATATGAGGAGATTTGCTGCCATCTTTTGGTAGATGCATGTTCCAGAAAGTAATGAAAAATTATCTCTGCACAGATACTAAACATCTTCTCCTTCTGCTCGTGCTTAGCCCACCGGCGGCATCCCCTCAGCCTCTACGGCAGAGGCAGCCCGTGAAAATTAATCTCAACCATTGATAGCCCCAAGGAGACCCTGAGCACCCCAAGCGTGCCTGTGGGGCTGGAAGGGCTCAGCGCGGGGCAGGGGCCCTGGGTGGTCTCTTCTTGGTCTTGCTGGTGAAGGGGAAAGGCTCAGGCAGAGGCTGTGGGGATGAAAGCCCAGAATGAGGAATCTGTACACTGGGGAAAACCAGAAAAGTCGAAAACAGGGTAAATAGCCTGTGTGCAAGACGGATTTTCAAAATAACGCGGTGAGGGCTCAATTGTTGCCTCGTTACTGCTGCCAAACGTTTCCTTGTGCCCACAGCAGAGGGGACATCCCACGAACTGCCTGGGCCTCACCTCCATCAGCACCTGCAGCAGGAGCGGGAATCTGTACACTGGGGAAAACCAGAAAAGTCGAAAACAGGGTAAATAGCCTGTGTGCAAGACGGATTTTCAAAATAACGCGGTGAGGGCTCAATTGTTGCCTCGTTACTGCTGCCAAACGTTTCCTTGTGCCCACAGCAGAGGGGACATCCCACGAACTGCCTGGGCCTCACCTCCATCAGCACCTGCAGCAGGAGCGGGCCGGGAGAGGGACCTCTGCCTGCGTCCTGCCCCTGACCACGCCGCAAGTCCTTTGCAGTATAAAAATCTCCTCAGCTAGAGGAAGGCTGTAGGGAACAGGCTGCAATCTCTGCATGCCTGCAGGTAATAAAAGAGCTTTTTATGCCTGAAGGTAATAAAAGAATGTATTTGAGAAGATGGGGTGGCAGCGGGGACGATGCTAAGGGAGGCAGCACTCTACAAATCACGCCCGTTGTGGTGCGATTTACCCTTGCAGAGGGGTTGCACTTTGGCAGGGGCAGGTTGAGGAATTGCTGCTTGGGATGAAAGTGGCTGAGCCAAAGGGATGATGGGGATATCCCGTGCCCCTGCTTCCCTCTGGGGTCCTGCCTCTGTGCCGGCAGCCCCCCCTCCTCCCTCGCTCCTCTGACTCTTGGGTGATGGGGTTCAATGCACCCAAGCAGAAAGCTGCCCAGCTGTTTTTGCTGGGCTAGGTTTTTTCATGGGACAGCGAGTGAAGTCGGCCCTGGGCAGGCTGCGACAAGCCCCAGGGCACTGGGGAGGAGGGAAGGCACGGGCTGCTGCAAGAGGAGAGCCGAGAGGCTGGCCAAAGCTGATGCTTCACCCTGATTTCAACCCTGTGCTCTGGTTACAAAACCCGTGCTCGTAGGGTTGCCTTGGAAGCTGGATCAACAAAATAACTGTGGTTAGAAGTGACTCTCCAAATTTGAGAGACCTCTTGTTTCCGTGGGTTCCTAGCCTGGTGGCAGACTGTGCACTTTATTTTAGTGTGGAGCTGGTGTCAGGCAGAATTCCTTCAGCCTTTGCTGCCACAGCTGCATTTCCAAGGTCTGCGTGTGGCTATGCGCAACCCTTTCCCTTCT
>NW_010525340.1:0-1070 GCF_000687285.1 Phaethon lepturus | reverse complement strand
GGAATGCCAAGAAGGTCCTGAGATCTCACTGAATCCCACATGCCGCTTCAATCATATGTTTCTGTTCAACATAAAGTCCCTTGCAAAGTCTATTTCGTTTGAACTCTGATTCAAAGTTCACAAGCGACGTGTATGTGTGCTCCAGCCGTGTTTCTGAGCAGGACGATGCTGACCTCCGCTCCCGGGGTGCGCTGGGGCATGCACCCATCACCTGCTGTGGGTGCAGCCCTGTGACGGCCGTGGGAGCGGTGCCTCGCTGGAGAGACACTGCTGGGAAAGCAAAGCCAGGCGAGAGCATGAGCAGGGAAACTGCCTCTTGCCATCCATTCCCACTGCGCAAGGGAGAAAGAGTAAGAAAGAATTCACTGTAAAAAAAAAAAGAAAAGTAAATAAAAGTTCATGTGGGTGGGATGAGTCTCTTCACATGGGTTTTTTTTCTACCAAAAATCTCCCCCGGATGCTGGGGCCAGAAGGGCGACTATCAAGACCACAGGAGTTTCCTGGGTGGGATGATTCTCCTGTTTATCTTGTGGGTGATGCTCAGAGCTCTCCAGGAGCCTCCAACCGTGAAGGACTGGTTTTATATCTCATGCTGAAAGCAGCACAGCTTCAGCCTCTGCTCCCCTCCGATAGCAGAGCGCTCCCCGCCTTGACCTGTCACCAGGACAATTTCGTTCTGGACTCAGCCCAGCTTCCCTGTAAGGAACCCCTGAGGGCTGATTCACGGGTCTGAGTGGGAGTTACGAAGGAGGTAAAGCTCCCTAACTCACTGGAGCATCTCCACGCCCCACGGCTGGTCCCGGCCCGGGGAGGCTTGGTGCCCCACAGCCACCCTGTCCCTCCAGCAGCTCCTTCGGACACTCATCATGTGTCCATGGATCACCACATGGGATCATGGCTTCACCCGCTCAAAAACGCTCTCCCAAACTCTCCTTTCCTCCTCTCTCACCACTCTTGGCTCACCAAGAATATCGGGAATGGGAATTTTAGCTAGCTTATGGAATTGTAGAATCATAGAGTAGTTTGGGGGGGAAGGGACCTTTCAAGGCCATCTAGTCCAACCCCCTGCC
>NW_010525339.1:0-18431 GCF_000687285.1 Phaethon lepturus | reverse complement strand
GGGGGAAGATGTTTTAAGATTTAGTTTTTATATCTCATTACGCTACATACTAAGTTTATTTTAAAAGGTTGAGATAAACTTGAGGCATCTTTTTTTTTTCCCAGGCTTCACCCTCATCTTTCTAACAGGTAGTATAAGCTAGACAAAAACCCAGAAGCCAAAAACTCTTGAATTCTCTTCATAGTTTTATTACTGCTTTGTCCTGTAGCCCTGGCCAGTTGCACTACACCTTTGCATGCAAGTTTTCCTATGCATAAAATGAAAATAACACTACTTGTTCACTAACTGATATCCCAAACATAACATGAGCATTTTCTCATGTTTATAATGCTTTTAAATCAAAGATATGTGCAATAAAAGTGCTAAGAGTTGTTGTGCTGTTCTTCACTATTCCTAATTGGCAGGTGAGCAGGGAACACAGCTGCTGTTGAAAACAGCCTAGACACATGAGAAGCTTCCTGAGAAGAGTTACAGCCTGGCAGCCCAAGATCGTAATTCTGAGTTAAAAAATAAACTCAAAACCAAATTTTCTTTTTTACCCCCCAGCACTATGTAAATTCTACATACACTACCCTACTGAGTTGCAAATAAATAAATCTGAAGAGCAGCTTCTCTCCAGCTTTTATTTTTATTACATGTTACTTTACTAAGGTCCAATCTCCTTGCTTTCATCATCTCTCTCTAACACTCAGTTCCTTAAAACAATAACCAAAATATACAACTCTAGCTGTTGTTTGTTTTAAAAATACTTTGCTCGTATAGTAAGTGAATAACTGTAAAATTACGGTTCCGGATTCACACATTTCAGTCATTTAACATTTTAAAAAGCTTTTCTTGCCCTGCCTACAGAAGATAAAAATCTAGTCTTTGAGGTATTGCTCTGATGCGGGCAGGACAATGAGAGAGCAAGGTGTAGCGTTTAAGACAATAGTTAGTTTGAAACTAGGACTCTCAGTCCATATTGCCATAGTATCAAACTTACATTGATGATACTAATAACAATTTTTGAATATTTCCTTTAGAAAACAGATATTAAAAATTTAAGTGCATCTTTAAAGGGCAGGAAAAAAAAGGATAATCTAAAATCAAGTTTTTATCTGATCTCCAATATAGGGAGCCTTGATTGCTTCTGTAATGGATAATAAAACATAGAAGTTTTTAAGCAGCACAGTGCCTATCTAATCCACAGTACTTAAGGAAAAACTGATAAATTAGGACAGAAGGAACGTTGTAAAAAAGATACTTCAGAGATTAACTGTCATGTAAGTCATTCTTGTAGCTCTCTAGAGTTTCATAAACACACTAATATACACATTTTCAGTTGTACATAAACAGTACGAAAGCAATTTAAAATAGATCTTATGTTGTACAATTATAATAATCTCTCTCAAATGATGTTTGAGCAAAGAACAGAGTAAATAATAAGAAGAGACACTATGTATACTGAATTACAGGTAACTAAATGAAACACAAAGAACTATTTTATATATATTTATACTGAAATATTTTCTAACCACATCTCAATTCCAAAATAACTTTTTTCTTTCAAATAAACTTTTTAATGAAATCTTCAAGTATACGATATACCTTTACTTTTCTGGAGTTCACATCCAATGAACATGACATTTCCCATCATATTATGTCAGTCACATGTATTAAGATGACAGAAGAATCACAGCAACAACTGGGGTAGTTTGCTGCTTTGTCACTGAAAAAACTATCCTTGAAAGGGAAACTAAAAGACTACATCAGCCTCTGACACCTTGGATTTGTACCACTGAGACTGGGGTATATATATGTGCCATTGCACTTCGTAGTGTCCAAGAAATGCTGATCCACTCAGCTCAAGAATATCTATATCCAATCCTACCCTCTCCTATCCCATCTGTTTTTCCAAGTTAAACAATGCAAAGAGGTAATTTCCATAACAAATGTTACTGAAGAGACTTTCATCATATCTCATGAAACACTGGACAAATTAATACCATAATTACATATAGATTTAACTAACTGTCTTAAATCACATCCAAATGTTTGAAGGAAGAAATCAAATATCACACTTACTATCATAACATAAATACTTGCTTGAGTACCAAATCAGGGTGGGAGCTGTGGCTATTGGGCAAAGCAAACATAGAGGAAAGTAAACCTTCTTTGAAATTGTTATTATAAAGGAGGTAAGATCAGATACCTTAAAATCTCTTCAAACAGATAAGTTCCCATGTATAACAGTCCCCTGCCCTTTTAATACCAGCTGCTTTGGCAAAACCAGAAGTATTCTGCTATTGATCCCTTCCTATCTGTGCATCCCATCTTAAATGGCACCATAGCTGTTACCCACATCAAAACTGTTGGTAAACTTAGTTACAGTTATTTGAGGAAAACTGGCAAAATTTAAAGCATGTTGTCACATACACTCCAAATATGCTAGCTTACAGTAAAATATCACTTTTCATATTCTATATATACAGGATAAATATATTGCTTGTTGAAAAAATAAAAATAAAGGAAGAACTGAAATGATAAAAGCAATTATCTGCCTGTTTCTAATCCTCCCCATAGAAGGTCTGGCAATTGTTAACATTTCATAACTGTAACTCTTGCTACCAGCTGCAGGCTCAGTCTATCAATTTGCAAGCATTTTTTTTTATAGCTCACGTTAGCAATTTTACATGTGAAGCTTCAATATGAGACATAAATCCTTCATCTTAACGATGATCTTTATTATCATCTCAGTTTAACCTGGGTGAAAAAAATCAGAATCAGTCTCCCTGTATGCATGGAGATAAATTAGAAGAGTGAAAGGAATGACAAGACACTCTGATGTCTCTTTAGAGTCAGAAAAGTAAGAGTTTACAAAGTGTGAAAGATTTAGAAAAACATTACTGAATATTTACTTTCTAGTTTTTCATCTACTCTGCCGTTTTTTTTTAAAAAGAGGAGATTTGTTTGAATTAGTGTAGCTCATTCCTCTACAAATCTAACATAAAACAGGAAACAATCCTGAGACTTCATAAAGGTAAAAAGAGGGAGAAAAAGAGAGTGAAAAAAGGACTCTGTGTGTGTGTGTGCATGCATGCATATGTGCACGTTTAGGAATAGCATGTATATTTTATTTTAAAAACTACATTCACACTCCTGTTTCTAGTTTTGCACATTCAAAGTATTTAAATCACAGCACAGGATGCTTTATAATGCTATTTTTGTGATTTTTTAACATATTCCTCCAAAAACATACATTTGTAATTTAAGGTTTTTTCAGTGGTGAAATTCTTCCACCTCAGAATGAATTTCTATGACTGAAATGCACTTCTACCTTCAATTACCCACTGAAGACAGAGAATCCTCCTGCCTCCCATCCACACTCTGGTTTTCTTTTCTCAACTGCATATTTCCATGCATTTGAAGGCAATGAAGGTAAGCTGTATTTCCACAGACGTAATAGGTGCCCGTGTACTTTCATGTAGACAAGTAGCTGGATAAAAGGTTAGCTTTCTCCAGCTGTTTGGCTGGCATTACAAGCACGTAAATGGGAAATGCATAGCTGCTTGAGAGACCTAACAACCAAAAATGGCACTAAACATCTAGAGAAATTTAATTTCCTGAACAATATTCTTCCTGTAGCAGCATAATTGCTCTTTAGCTAAGAAAGAATCATAAAAGCTAAAGATTTTATATTACAAAGAAGCATCAAAATTATAATTGCTTCTGCTGTTGTGTTCAGTTTTGGTTTGTTTGTTTGCGTAAACAGCGTGGCAGCTCCATTCAACATTCCCTGTCACTCTCAGAAATAAATTTACTTGTAGATAAACCTTGTTTTGTCCAGCTACAAAATACATTATATCAACCACAGGAATGAATGGCATGGGCAGAATACAGAGTTATATCTTAATGCTCGGGACAGATTCTTAGCCACAGACAAGCCTCTCACAGAAACAATCATTCTCCAAGTACAGCAGATGGCTATCCATAATAACCACTATGTTTTAGGTTTGTTATTTATTTGAATAGCCTACAAACTGTCTTGCTCTTGCTTATTTGAATCCAGCCTAGCAAATAATGCAGTCTCCACAAATCTATAATCACTTAAGATGTTTTCATAGGACAGAAGTAATGTTTTTCATTCTTCTTTCTGACCTTCTACCATATCAGGAGCATACATACTTTTTCAGTCAGTGTGACTAAAAGCTAACAAAACTAACAGAGTACCTCCTGTGTATTATACAGTTTACACAGGACATCCCAAATACTATTGAAGTTTCAAAGCCAAATACTTTGAAATTTAGAAAGGCCAGGAATGTGAACTGTAATCATTATTTTCCTTCCATATCTCAGACCAATCTTCTCTCCAGCCTCCATGGATAGAAAACAAAAAAATCAAGACACCAATCTAATCTTCAAACCTTTACTAAATGGCATGATATTTATCTCTCCAAATAATATTTACATTTGTAAACATTCTAAATGTTTACATGCTTTTATAGAAGTAGTCAGTGTTTCTGTGAGCATGTTCCAAGAACTGGTGTCACTGATTTTAAAAATAAAGATGTCCACAAAGAAATAAGATTTGGGAAGTGATATTAAATTTAAAGTTAGTATTTGATGTTTTTTGCCATAGCACTCTAATGAATACTTACAGGTTTTTTCATGTTCTACAGGTTCTACATTCTTTTCACAGCTGCATTATTCAGAATACAGTATTCTCTCTGAACATATGTCCAAAAGTTCTTAAGTCCTGCATTTCAGTTCTCATTATGTTCCTCTTTCCTTTTCCTTATATATTCTCAGGTTACCAAACAGCTGCATGGCCTTCACCTTTGTAAGCAACAATTTCATACTAAACAATTAACATTTTGGAGTATAAAACCAGAAGACAGGATGATACGAGAAACATTTAAGAACAGGAACATGAGTCTAGAAAATGTGCATAATATGAAGAAGGTATAATACAAATCACTATAACCAAGTATGTTCAACTATTTACATTACAAATAATGTAGATATACAAGAGCAGGCAAAACCCTTTCACAATACCTTGAAACTTGTTTTGAAACTGCATCATGCAAAACATTTTCTATGTATAAAAATGCTCCTATCTTTATTAAAATAAGAAAAAAATGGTTATTCAACCCTCCAGAAGTCTTTTTTCTGAATATAAGGTATCAGAAATGTTCAGAGAAAATGTTTTCTAGTGTTTGTATTCGGACATGACCAAAAGGTTTACAAGCAGTATTATCAAGTGTCAACAACAAATGTACATTATTTTTATTTTTCACTTATTTAGGAGATTTAGGAAAGAAATAAATGTCTGTCCTAGAAGCAGCATCTGCTGTCCTGCACCTGCCACTGAAAATGTTGAATCAAGAATTGCTAGATCTTACCTGCTGGACTCGGCAGATGTAATGGCAATCAGAGGAGGAATCCTCAGTGGAAGTGTAGTGGGCCTTGGGATAGCCTCAGTATCATTCTTTTTATCCCAGTCTGCCTGTTCTAACTGCCTGAAAGCCAAAGGGGGAAGCTGGATGTTACGGGATGATAATCTCCGTACAAGATAGGGTTCCATTCCCTGGAAAGTCTCTTCATCCTCAGTGCTGTGATGTAGAGCTTCTTCTGAAACCTATGATCAAGGCAGAAAAATACCTATTATGTAAGAAAATACCTATAATGTTAATCTGATAACTTTTTAAATTCCTTTCCATAAGTTACTTATTATTTATACTTTACTATCATTATTGAAAAAATTAAAAAGAATTTTAAAATGCAGTAAAATGTTTCTATGGTTTAGAAATCTTGAGGTTTTAAAAGCAAACAGAAAGCTATTTTGCAATGAAATTAATACACTGCTATCTAAAATATGTACTCATACCTGTATAGGGGACAAAAGTGCTCTGCATTAGACAAATTTCTTTCCCACAATATGCTTGCTTCTGTACAGTTTATCTACCTTTTGGAAGAAGTGAGAGTCCAAATACCAATAATAAAATAAAAGTAGTAGTCAGATATTTGCAACTATACACCTCTCTCCAAAAACAGGAGAAAAAAACTCTTAAATTCTCTCAGCTGTCCCAACTCCCATCTTTCTCTCTTGCTCACAGTAATTTCATGCTAATAGTAAGTGATGAGTACTTAAAACAACCACTATAGTGCTTAGAAACAATGAATAGTTAGAACCTCTGAAGGTCAGGCCTTAAGTCTAAACATTAGTAAACATTATTTTCCATTTAATCATCTAAAGGGCTCATAATACTCTCTGGGTCATGGAAGAACAGCAGACAATCCAGGAAAGAAGTCTCCAACTGATACTGATTTAAAGGGGAGAAAATTTCTTCAGAAAGTTTTTAGAACATTTAAGAAACAGCTCACTATTATGAGAGAAAATTCTCAAAGAATTACTTTTCTGACAGCACTGGTATTCTGAGAAGCCTGTTGTAATAATGAGGAGAAATTGGTGCTTTTTTCCCCTGTCTTACACAAAGTCTTTTACCATCGCTTGATAAATTCCCCAGCACAGATACCACTGTCTGCAGCTATTGCCTTGATTACTTCCCTGTGAAGAAACCCAAGTTCTGAGCAAGTCTAAAGATTTTCTACATCTAAACTAAGTTTAAACTACAAATCGTATGAGGAGCGGCTGAGGGAACTGGGTTTGTTTAGTCTGGAAAAGAGGAGACTGAGGGGAGACCTTATCGCTCTCTACAACTACTTGAAAGGGGGTTGTGGTGAGGTGGATATTGATATCTTCTCCCAAGTAACTAACAATAAGATGAGAGGAAATGGCCTCAAGTTGCATGAGGGGAGTTTTAGATTGGATATTAGGAAAAATTTCTTCACTGAGAGAGTGGTCAAGCATTGGAACAGGCTCCCCAGAGAAGTGGTGGAGTCATTGTCCCTGGAGGTGTTGAAAGAACGTGTAGACATGTCACTTTAGGACATGGTTTAGTGGGCATGGTGGTCTTGAGTTGACGATTGGACCTGATGATCTTAGAGGTCTTTTCCAACCTTAATCATTCTATGATTCTATAAGAATTAGGAATACAGCATATATAGCTATATATAGCTATATATTATTATACCTGTGTCAGGTATCGATAGCTTCATAGTCCCAATACAATCCTTGAGACTGGTGCACCGAGCATTCAGCTCTGACAAACTAGAGTTCACATGTATATTATGGCATACAGGGTATACAAAATAAAGCAAGCTAGACTATGACCACAATTTACAATCACACCTCTAGCTACAGTGCAGACATGGCCTTCAGTTTGACCTGTCTCATGAGGATTGATGCATACCTGCATGAAAACCTTGCACAACGATGTATTCACTCTGTGTGCACAGGGAGAGGCCTTAATGAAACACCTTTCATGATGAGTAATATTAATAAGCTCCATTTATACTCAGAGCTTGAATAGTTGCTGTGAGCAAACTATTTCTAATTAAGTTTTTAATCACAAAATCTAAATTCATAATTTAGCTATTTTTCTTAATCTAGCTGTAATGTAGTTTAAGAAAATAAATATTATAAAATGGTATGCATTAATGCATGTACTCTGAAGCAAATCAACAGCAAAATCCATCACTGTGAAAATACTACAAGAATTAATGTGTTATAGTCATCCAGGGAGAAGTTTAACTTCAGGCTTGTATTCTCAATGCGTGCATAGTGAATATTCAAGACAGCCGAACAAATTAAAAAATAATAAAGAAATTAATTGTAACTCTGCAAGAGCTAAAAATAATCTATCACATGAGGTTATTTTATCCAGTTCATCAGCTGGGCAGCTCTGAAAATCATAAAAATCCTTGAACTGCAGCCCCAGACAATCAGAATGAGATAGCTGGACTGAGAAAGTGAACTTGGTGGGCAATTTGTTCAATTCATATGCAAAAATTAAGAGAGGTAGAAGATTGTGACATAAAGAAAACTATAAGGGAAAGGAAAGAATTCTAACTCAAATAGTAAAGCCAAGTTTTGGAGAAATCAAACAATAGGCACCTAATGCATATTTTGATGACATTGGAAAAGTAAATCAATTAGTGGAACAACAGGCCACCAATTCAGATACAAATACTCAGGCATCTAAACCAGGAAATGTTGATCATCTTGATTTTACTCAGCAAAAGAGAAGAGAAACATGCATTGCTAGTTTTGCCTTTTTTGTGAACACGTTTGTAAAAACCATAATGTTTACTCATAAGAATCATAGAAATGCTCTTTGGAAAGGGCCTGGTGAAGTTGTCCAGCCTAACCTCATGCCCAAAATGGGACTACCCACAACACTAGATCACATCAGCCATGGCTTTGTCTGAATCTCAAAAACCTCCAACAACAGAAATTCCTAAGTTTCCTAATTAGGAGTTAGATTTTCCTAATGTTCAATTTGAGCTTCCCAATCAGGGCCCCTTGGCTCTCCTTAAAAAGCATGCCACTGCTGAGAAGAGCTTAAATTCGTTGTCTTTTGCAACTACCCTTCAAGTAGTTGCAGGCTGCCATCAGATTGCCTTTCCCCTCCTCCACAGGAGACTAAGCAAGCTCATCACTGACTTGATGTGCTCTGGGCCCCAACCAGCCCTCTCCGGAGCCCCCAGCATGCCCCTTGATCCACTAGCTACTGTCACTTTGGCACGTAGCTTGCTATATTTATGATAGAGAGTGCGCTGTTGGGCTGCTATCTACCCTGCAGTCCATTGAAGCCCCCGGGTCATTCCCAGTAGGCTTGGGACCCGGTCAGTCACTTGCTGGCATGTGACAGTGCTTCAGGTTATTCTGTCTGGGTGTATTGTATCATAATATGTCATAATACCACCTTTGTGATAAAAAGAAAGAATTTGGAATGTCTGATAAAATTATTAGGGCAGTATATACTTTGAACTGTCAACATAAAGACAGTTAAGTAGGAATGAAGATCCTTGTTTTATTAGGTATTTACAGTTTTTCTTCTTTCTTTAACATGGCTATGGAAGTAATAGAATAATTTCAAAATTCTTAGGAATCAGTGAATTTACATATTCTATATATTTCTTACCTACTGAAAAATTGTGGTTTCTGTGCCTAAATTCAGAAAGAAATATAAAAGCTTGATGGTGGGTGTACAGATGGAGGACCGGCCAGTTAAGAGTGTCTTATAAAGCTGTTTTAGCTGTATGTCATCTTATGACTAATCAAGAAAAATACAGATTCATAACACTGAGCAAGATCTAAAGATCATCCATGTCAATAACCCATAAGAAGCCTGCCTTTGAAAAAGGAAAGAGCTGAAGGCAAACTGTGACACTAACCAATGACCAACTTTAGAAAATAAAAATGTTATGATAAAAGATTAATTAAAACAAGCACCTGAAGTTTTTATATGGTCCTTGACTGCTGGTCAGTCACAGAACCCAGTTGTAAAGTCAGCTTCTAACGTACACCTCACAATCACTACACAATGACCTTGGCAAGTCATTGATGAAAAAGCATAGACAAAAACACAGCAATTTTCCAATAAAACATGGCAAAAACTGTTTAGTTAAAAAAGTTCTCCCACCACTTGAGATGCTGCTGAGGAATTGCTTCACCATCATGTTTCAACTTGTCTAAACTGTACACAAAATGTCTTAGTTCATTCAAATGGCATACACGATGCTGACTACATACCAGTTCACAGAAGCAACAGGTGATAACTCACAAATGTTTGCATGAACTTGCATAGCACACTTTTAAAATTTTTTTCATATTGCCTTTCTGACTGTTGTAATGTTGATCTTAGCTTAGGATTATATACTTCCCAACATTTAAATTGAACTGCTTTTTAATGTAGATGGAATAGAAAAGAAATCTTTCAACACCAGGAAAACAGCATTTATTTTTGCTTACAAGAATTGAATTGTGTTAATTAGGGAATTATTTACATCAAATTGTGCATACTAAACAGGTTAGGCTCTGCTTTTTTAATCTATGAGGTGATAGGTTTTAAGCTTACTTACAAGTAAAGCTTCATAGCCCTTCCACCTTAGTGTCCTCAAAGCCCAAATTTTGGATATCTTTTTTATTAGGAGCATAAGGTGACCTTATAATTGACCCCCAAATACCCAAATACTGACAGAATCTATTTCCTCTGAACTCAGTAATTTTTTTCCTTTTAATTTATATATCTTTCTTTTCACCTATATTTCTCTATGTAATAAATGCCTCTTCCTTGGCTTTCTCACAGACTTATACTGAAGGTGTTTCCCTGGCTGCCTCTGCTCATCTCTGGTTCTTTTTCTGACTGCCTGCTATCTTGCCACCTGGATTTTAGTCAGTCCCCCAAAATCTTCTTACTTTCACTGTGTTAGTACTTCCCTAGGTTCTCTCACAATGTCACTACCTCGATTAGTCTCTTCTGTTATTTGTTGGTAGATGCTTTATAAAGCACTTTCAATTTCTTCTTTCACTGAGTAAAAGATAGCTATGATATCTAATAAGCTCTACACTCACTGATCAAGAGATCAAAAGTACAAATGTTGGCAAATATCACCATTGTAGCCTTTTCATAAGTAAGGCTTTTCCAAGTAGTTAAGACAGAGCACAGGAATGACTTATCTTTAGACAGAACAATGTCATACAGCAACAGAGAAAAAAATCTGTCTGCACCATAATTAAAACTGTAGTACTACTAATAACTACTGCCTCCTTTCAAAATAGAGTACACAATTACATTATTTTGTAAAAATAGTTTAAACTACAGTCAAAAGCTTAATTTTAAAACTATAAAAAAGTAAATAAGGGCACAAATCAGCCCTTCTGAACATTGTTTTAGACTGAAAGTCTCAAAGGAAAAAATTGCTCATATGTGACATGCTAATATAACATAAAGAAAAACCTACAAAAACAATACTAAGAACATTGCAGTCACAGACCTAAATATTAGAAAATAGTAGATTAACAACCATGTATGCTACCTCAGTTCAATGTTCTTATGTTTACACATTACAAAAGAGTGATTAATCGCATGATCAGTATGGCCATATTTCAGGAAGAACCTTGCCTTATTTATTGTACAAAATTGACACTTCAGCTAATGAGTACCTATTTAATATTTTATTTACTCTCATTGTTGACTGTGACTGTATGCTTTGTTTACTACACATTACACAAGTCCTGGCTTACACACATAGTTATTATAATTAAGAAGAAACAATGGAAATGGAAGTCAATTCATTTAGTAACGGATGAAGAACCTTCACCTAAGAAGGAGAAGGAGAAAGAATCGTTTTTTTGGAAGAGACAGCCTGTTCTGCAACAGGGCAGCCACAGGAACAGGAGGAAGAAGGGACTGAAATCATAAGTGAGATGGAAATCACTCGATCCCTATCCCTAAGTGAGCTGCAATATATGAAGAAAGCTTTCAGCTGTCAACCAGGCAACTGAGTTGGTTACTCCAATGTTGAGATACAGAATCATAGGATCACAGGATAGTTTGAGTTATTTAGTCCCACATCCTGCAATGATCTGAGACATCTTCAACTAGATCAGGTTGCTCAGAACCCTGTCCAACCTGACCTTGAAGGGTTCCAGGGATGGGACACCTACCACCTCTCTGGGCAACATGTGACAGTGTTTCACCACCCGCATTGTAACAAATATCTTCCTTAGGTCTAGTCTAAATCTACCCTCTTTTCATTTAAAACCATTACACCTTGTCCTATCGCAAAAGGCTCTGCTAAAAAGCCTGTCCCCATCTTTCTTACAATCCCCTTTTAAGTACTGAAAGTCTGCAATAAGGTCTTCGTGGAGCCTTGTCTTCTCCAGGTTGAGCAACCTCAACTCTCTCAGCCTGTCTTCACAGGGGAGGTGTCCCATCCCGCTGATCATTTTGGTGGCCCTCCTCTGGACCCACTCCAACAGGTCCATGTCTTTCCTGTGCTGAGAGCTCCAGAGCTGGACGCAGCACTCCATGTGGGGACCCAGCAGAGCGAAGTAGAAGGGCACAATCACCTCTCTCTACCTGCTGGCTACGCTGCTTTAGATGCAGCCCAGGATATGGTTGACTTTCTGCACTGCAAACACACATTGCCAGCTCCCGTCCAGCTTTCCATCCAGCAGTACTCCCAAGTCCTTCTGGGCAGGGCTGCTCTCAATCCCTTCATCCCCCAGCCTGTCTTGGATACTGGGGATTGCCCCAACCCAGGTGCAGGACCCTGCCCATGGCCTTTGTGAATGTCATGAGGTTCACATGGGCCCATTCCTCAAGCCTTTTGAGGTCCCTCTGGATGGCATCCTGTCTCTCAGGCATGTCAGCCGCACTACTCAGCTTGGTGTCCTCTGCAAACTTGCTGAGGGTGCACTTAATCCCACAGTCTATGTCACTGATGAAGACATTAAACAGCATAGGTCCCAGTACGGACCCCTGCGGGACAC
Source organism: Phaethon lepturus (assembly GCF_000687285.1). Lineage (NCBI taxonomy): Eukaryota > Metazoa > Chordata > Aves > Phaethontiformes > Phaethontidae > Phaethon > Phaethon lepturus. The sequence continues at coordinate 6,049 of NW_010525339.1, read as the reverse complement.
CGCTTGTCACGGATCTCCATCTGGACATTGAGCTGTTGACTATTACCCTCTGGATGTGACTATCCAAACAGTTCCTCATCCACCCAACACCCCACCCATCAAATCTATCTCTCTCCAATGTAGAGAGAGGGATATTGTGGGGGACTGTATCAAGGGCCTTACGGAAGTCCAGATAGACAACATTCTTAGCTCTTCCTTTGTCCACTGATGTAGTCACTCCATTATAGGAGGCCACCAGGTTGGTCAGGCAGGACTCGCCCTTGGGTGAAGCCACGCTGGCTGTCTCAAATCACCTCCCTGTCCTCCATTTGCCTTAGCATAGCTTCTAAGAGGATCTGTTCCATGATCTTCGCAGGCACAGAGGTAAGGCTGACAGGTTGGAAGTTCCCAGGGTCCTCCTTGCTACATGGCCTCCTTGCTATTGGCCTGCTATAGCAGGCTATATGCAGGCCAATAATCAAGAAATAAATGGTAAGGAAGTTCAGCAGCTGGAATCCCTTGCTAGGGATAAGGCCATTTACAAAGGGATCCTAAAAGGGCAGGAGTCCTCAGCCTTTGTAGATGACTCGTGTCAAGTGTGGAGAACAAGTATCATTTTAAGGAAGATTTTGCAAATTTCCAAAGAAAATGGACCACCACTGGGGGAGGTATCCAGTATCTGAGGGAATTAGCTGTGGAGGTGATCTATAGCAATCAGGATGACAACCAGGTGTCCAAAAAGCCAGATGAAATTTGGTGCACACAGTCCATGTGGCAAAATTTTGTACAAAGTGCACTGACGTCATATGCCAACATCCTAGAGATGAGCTAGACAGAAACAGAGGTAGCACTTGTGGATGGATTGGCCAGCCAGCCCTGAGAATTCAAAGATAATCTCACTTCCTTCCTATGGGCCTGCACCTCAACTGTGGAGAAATTGACCCAACTTTGTCCCAGCAATCCAAGGATAGGCCTTCCTTACCCATACTGAGCAGTGTCTCAGCTATTAAGAGTCAGCCTTTTTCTGTTCAAGGGAGGGTACAGGTGGTGGACACCATGTGCCACCCTATCCTTCTATCTGCATGACCAGTGGGGAAGACATAAGGAAGTGGGATGGTGAACATATCTGGAGACTAGAAACTTGTGTACAGGAACTGCAGGAAAAAACAACAGCCCAAAGGTATCCATCCAGGAAAATTACTGCTCCAGCGTCTGTTGGGCAGAGCAGAAGGGCTGATTGTATTTTTGACCCTGATGAAGAGACTTCTGATTTGCAGTTACAAAAACCAAGTAATGAAGACTCCAACCAGGAATAGAGGGGTCCTGCCTTTGGCCAGGCAGAGGAAAGGAACAACCAGGTTTACTGGACTGTGTGGGCTCGATGGCGTGGCACATCAGCCACACAGGAATATAAAGCTCTGGTGGACATTGGTGCAGAGTGTACTCTAATGCCGTCAGATTACAAAGAGGTAGAATCCATATGTATTTCTGGAGTAACGAGAGGATACCAAGAACTGTCTGTGTCGGAAGCTGAGGTAAGCCTAACTGGGAATGAGTGGCAAAAGCATCCTATTGTGCCTGGTCTGGAGGCTCCATCTGTCTTTGTCATAGACTACCTTGGAAATGGTACTTCAAGGACCTGAAAGGGTACCAGTCGGCTTTTGCAGTAACTGCTTTGAGTATGGAGAAGATTAAGCAGCTGCCTAGCTTGCCTGATCCCTCAGAGGATCCTTCTGTTGTGGGGTTGCTATGGCTTAAAGAACAGCAGGTGCCAACTGCTACCATAACAGTGCACTGACAACAATATCACACCAATCAAGATTCTCTGGTTCCCATCCATAAGCTGATCCCACAACTGGAAAGTCAAGAAGTGATCAGTAAGACTCATTCACCCTTTAACAGTGTCATGCAGCCAGTGCAAAAATCTAACAGAGAGTGGAGGCTAACTTTGGAGTATCATGGCCTAATGAAGTCATGTTGATTCTGAATGCTACTGTGCCAGACATGCTAGAATTCCAATATGAACTGGAGTCAAAGGCCTCCAAATGGTGTGTGACAATATCACCAACACGTTTTTCTCAATCCATTTGGCAGCAGAGTGCAAGCCACAGTTTTCTTTCATGTGGGAGTGTATCCAGTACACCTAGAATCGACAGCCCCAGTGGTGGAAACACAGTCCTAGCATTTGTCATGGATTGATACAGACTGCACTGGAACAAGGTGAAGCTCCCAAACACCTGCAGTATACTAATGACATCACTGTGTGGGGCAACACAGCAAAGAAAGTATTTGAGAAGGGAAGAACAATTCAGATTATTCTGAAAGCTGGTTTTACTATGAAACAAGGTAAGGTCAAGGGATCTGCAGAGGAGATCCAGTTTTCAGGCATAAAATGGCAAGATGGGTTTCATCACATCCCGGTAGATATAATCAATAAAATAACAGCCATGTCTCCACCGACTGAAAAAAAAGAAACACAAGCTTTCTTAGATGTTGTGGGTTTTTGGAGAATGCATATGCCAGGTTACAGTCTGATCATAAGCTCTCTCTACTGAGTGACCCAGAAGAAGAATCTGAATCCATCTGAATGGAGTCCTGAGCAACAGCAAATCTTTGAACAAATTAAACGGGAGATAGTTCTTGCAGTATCACTTGGGACAGTCTGAACAGCACAAGATGTGAAAAACGTGCTTTACACCACAGCCAGGGCCCAGAGCCCCACCTGGAGCATCTGGCAGAAAGCACCTGGTGAGACTCAAGGTTGACCTCTAGAGTTATGGAGCTAGGGATATAGAGGATCTGAAGCCCATTAGGCTCCAATAGTGAAAGAAATATTAGCAGCATATGAAAGAGTTTGAGCTGTTTCAGAAATAGTTGGTACTGAAGCACAGCTCCTTTTAGCATCTCGATTGCCTGTGCTGGGCTGGATGTTCAAAGGCAGGGTCTCATCTACACATGATGAAACTGATGCTACATGGAGTAAGTGAGTCACATTGATAATGCAATGGGCTTGAATGGGAAGGCCCAACCACCCAGGAATCCTGGAACTGATCATGGGCTGGCCAGGGGGCCAAAACCTTGGTGTGTCACCAGGGGAGGTGACTCATGCTGAAGAGGCCCTGCTGTATAATAAATTACCAGAAAATGAAAAGCAATATGCCCTGTTTACAGTGGGGAAACATGGAAGGTGGAAAGTTGCTGTGTGGAATCCTACACAAGTTGCAGAAACTGCTGAAGGAAAAGGTGAATCAAATCCATTTGTAGAAGTGAAAGCCATCCAGCTGGCTTTAGATACTGCTGAATCAAGAAATGGCCAGTACTTTACCTCTGCAGTGACTCATGGATGGTGGCAAATGGTCTGTGGAGACGGCTACAGCAATGGAAGCAGACCAACTGCAGCACAGAGGCAAATCCCTCTGGGCTGCAGAATTGCAGCAAGGTATTGCTGCCCAGGTGGAGAACCTGATTGTAAAAGTGCATCACGTAGATGCTCACATACCCAAGAGTCATGCCACTGAAAAATATCGAAACAACAAGCAGATGGACCAGGCCGCTAGAATTGAAGTGGCTCATGTAGATCTGTCCTGGAACATAACAGTGAGCTCTTTATAGCTCAATGAGCCTGCAAGACTCAGGACATCTATGAAGGGATGCAATATACATTGGGCTCATGATCGAGGGATGGACTTGACCATTGATGCCATTGCAGAAGTTATCCATGAATGTAAAACATGTGACATAATCAAAAAAGCCAAGCATCTAAAGCCTTTTTGGTGTAGAGGACAATGGCTGAAATATCAATATGGGGAAGCCTGGCAGGACTATTATATCATATTACCACGAACATGCTACGGCAAGCACCACGCGCTTAGAATGGTGGAAGAAGCTACTGGGTGGTTGGAAACGTACCTTGTGACCCATGCCACTGCCCAGAATACTATCTTGACCCTTAGAAAGCAAGTTTTATGGCAACACAGCACCCATGAGAGATCTGTATCAGACAATGGAACTCAGGAGGAGTTGGAAGTAGTTGTGCAGTTGGAAAACTATGATGTAATTGCAATCAAAGAAACATGGTGGGATGACTCACACAACTGGAATGCTGCAGTGGGTGGATATAAACTTCTCAGAAAGCATGGGCAAGGAAGAAAAGGCCACGGGTTAAACCCTTTATGTTAGGGAGCGTTTTGGCTGTCTAGAGCTTGAAGATGGCGATGAAAAGGTCAAGTGCTTATGGATAAAACTCAGGGGAAAGGCCAACAAGGCAGATATCGTGGTGGAAGTCTGTTATAGACCACCCAACCAAGATGAAGAGGCAGATGAAATATTCTACAGGCAACTGGGAGAAGTCTCACAATTGCTAGTCCTTGCTCTCAAGGCAGACTTCAACTTACCAGATGTCTGTTGGAAATTCAATACAGGGGAGAGGACACCACCTAGGAAGTTCCTGGAATGTGTGGAATATAACTTCCTGACACACTTGGTGAGTACACCAATTAAGGAAGGTGATACACCAGAGCTGCTGTTTGCAAACAGAGAAGGACTTGTGGGTGATGCGATGGCTGGAGGCCATCTTGGGTATAGTGATCACAAAATGATAAAGTTTTCTATTCTTGGAGAATTAAGGAATGTGGTTAACAGAACTGCCACCTGGGACTTCTGGAGGCCAGACTTTGGCCTGACCACAAAGATGTTGTGAGGTTACACAGGGAGAAAATTAGAAGGGTCAAAGCTCACCTAGAACTTAATCTCGCTGCTGAAGTAAAAGACAATAAAAAATGTTTCTGTAAATACATTAACAACAAAAGGAGGGCTAAGGAGGACGTCCGTTGTTTATTGGATGCAGGGGGAAACATAGTGACAAAGGTTGAGGAAAAGGCTGAGGCACTTAATGCCTTCTTTGCCTCAATCTTTAATAGTAAGACCAGTTGTTCTCAGGGTACCCAGCCCCCTGATCCAGGAGACAGGGACGGGGAGCAGAATGAAGCCCCCATAATCCACAGGGAAATGGTTAATGATCTGCTACACCACTTAGACACACGCAAGTCTGGGGCCAGATGGGATCCAGCCAAAGGTACTCAGGGAGCTGGCAGAAGCGCTCACCAAGCCACCCTCCACCGTTTATCAGCAGCCCAGGCTAACTGGGGACGTCCCAGTTGACTGGAAGTTAGCAAATGTGATGCCTATCTACAAGAAGGGCTGGAAGGAGGTTCTGGGGAACTATAAGCCTGTCAGTCTGACCTCAATGCTGGGGAAGGTTATGGAGCAGATCATCTTAAGTGCCATCACATGACACATATAGGACAACCAGGTAATCAGGCCCTGTCAGCATGGGTTTATTAAAAGCGGGTCCTGCCTCACCAGCCTGATGTCCTTATATGACAAAATGATCCACTTATTGGATGAGGGAAAGGCTGTGGATGTTGTTTACCTGGACTTTAGTAAAGCCTTTGACACTGTTTCCCACATCAATCTTCTGGAGAAACTGGCTACTCCTGGTTTGGCTGGGCATACTCTTTGCTGGGTAAAAACCTGGGTGGATGGTTGGGTCCAAAGAGTTGTCTGATGAATGGAGTTAAATCTAGTTAATGGCCAATCACAAGTGGCATTCGGTAGGGCTAAGTATTAGGACTGGTCTTGTTTAATATCTTTATTGACTATCTGGGTGAGGGGATCGGGTGCTCCCTCAGTAAGTTTGCAGATGACATCAGGTTGGGTGGAAGTGTTGATCTGCTGGAGCGCAGGAAGGATCTACAGAGGGATCTGGACAGGCGGGGTTGATGAGCTGAGGCCAACTGTATGAGACTCAGAAAGGCTAAGTACCAGGTCCTGCACTTGGGTCACAATAACCCCATGCAATACTACAGGCTTGGGAAAGAATGGCTGGAAAGCTGCCTGGCAGAAAAGGACCTAGGAGTGTTGGTTGACAGCCAGCTGAATATGAGCCAGCAGTGTGCCTGGATGGCCAGGAAGGCCAATAGCATCCTGGTTTGTATCAGAAATAGTGTGGCCAGCAGCACTACGGAAATGATTGTCCCTCTCTACTCAGCACTGGTGAGGCCGCATCTTG